>NW_024421967.1:0-11456 GCF_014898765.1 Herpailurus yagouaroundi | reverse complement strand
AGAACTGGAGACTTTGCATGCTCAGATACAAAGTAGCCAGACTAATCTCCTATGCACAGAATGAAGGATGGCCAACTAACTCCACCACGGTCCTGCATGTGGGGAATCCAGACACAGTAGAAGGGTTAAGGCTCTAAATCTTCAGGTAAACCACTTCGCCATTCTCAGTATCTTCATCTGCAAATGAGAAAATTGTGTTCATATTTCAGAAATTTTTTCCCATTTTTTGAATTTTATTTAATTTATTCTGTAATTTTTATTTCTTAATAGATGATCAGATAGTAAAATAATGGTCTCATCATTGTGTCAAAGCTAGTGTTGCATTCTGTGATACAATCATTTTCAGGGACATTGAGATCAGGTATGGATACAAGTGAATAAACACACACACAATAATTAACAAATACTTCAAAATGCAGTCATTATTTTAATGATATTCTTCTTCTCAGAGAGCATAACTTAATAATCAGTTCAGAGTAATATCTCCTAATCCTAATATATAAGAACAAAGCTTATAAAGTTAAAAACAATAAGGGCTTTATCATCCAAAGCAATTTATTCCTATTTTAGATGAACTCCTTAAGATGATCTGAAGGTGGACAGCATAACATAAGCATATAAACAGGAAAAAAGGGAAGATTTTATTTATTTGTGCTGTCATATGATTTAAAGTTGATGCAAATAAGCATATGAGTTGGTTAGTCAGTCCAGTCTATTTTCTGCAAAGCCATTACTGCCATCTATAAACTCAGCCCTACTTCTGGTTGGCATCCAGACCTGCCTAATGACAGTGACGAGCAAATCATGTACAATTCAGCCCTTTAGACTCGGCAGCAAAAGCATTTTCTTATGATTCTTGCTCTCACCTCTCTTTTTCTTCCTGCATTCCAGTTTCTACACAATATTGTAGTTCTGGAACATGCACTCTACTCTTCTTAATCTTCTTCTTAAATTTATTTTTTTTAATGTTTATTTCTGAGAAAGAGTTGAGCAGGGGAGGGAGACAGAGGGAAGGAAAGAGACAGGGAGACACAGAATGTGAAGCAGGCTCCAGGCTCTGAGCTGTCAGCACAGAACCTGACACGGGGCTCAAACCCACAAACCGCGGGATCATGACCTGAGCCAAAGTCAAGGTTTAACCGACTGATCCACCCACGTGCCACCATTTTTAAAATTTATAATTGCTCATAGCATCTCAGTTCTGTTCGGGAACTCCACTGATGTGAAGGCTCAAGATATATTGAGAAACTGGGGTGCCTGGGTGGTGCAGTCAGTTAAGTGTCCAACTTCAACACAGGTCATGATCTCACGGTTCACCGGTTGGAGCCCTGCGTTGGGCTCTGTGCTGAAAGCCTAGAGCCTGGAGCCTGCTTCCAATTCTGTGTCTCCTTCTCTCTCTACCCCTCCCCTGCTCATGCTCTGTCTCTCTCTCAAAACTAAATAAACATTAAAAAAAATTTTTAAAGATATATTGAGAAATATTCCAAATGGCAATGCTTCCTTCCTTTCACGGAGGTCTAAATAATACCTGTGTACAGAAAAAACTTTCTGGTTAGGGTAGCTGCACGGCACTGTGAAACATGGTATACTGGTACTATACGAGTAAGTGTCTGAGATATTGCCTTGTAAGGAATTGAAAAATGTCAAATGAGTCATGAAATATTTCATAAAAAAAATCAGTGCTTAAACTTTAGCCACAATGTAGAAACCCAGAATTGTAGAAATTACTATATATGGATGAAGCCTGTAACTCCAGGCAGAGAGAAAAACTTGAGACAAAACCTACAGTAATCAAAAATTCCAAGTGTGAAAGGTTTCAAAGCATGTTAAATTTCTGCTCTTGTGAATTCTCACATAATAGTTTTCTACGTGGAAACTTGTTTTGCCAGGTTTCATCCTTGTATCTTCTTCTGACAGAATCAAATACAAGAGATTAACCTAGGCAGAAATATAGGAATACGTTTTAGCTAGGACACATTACTTACGATTGCAAAGGAGTGAGCATAATTACTTTTAGGAATCCTGCTGGTATATGTAAATATTTTACAATCATCTTTTAGTTTTCAATAAATTAACTTGTAAGAATAGTAACACATCTAATGTATACCGAGGGAAAATAAGTAAAGTCACTTCCCCTTAAACAAAAGGAGTTTCCTGTGCCATCCCTAGAAAATGGCACACAGGAAGTTACAGATAATGGCCCCCAAATGGCATTCTCCACTTCCACCTAGAAAGTCCTGTCTATCTTCTCTCAGGCTTAGTATGAAAGAAATATTGAAGACACCCATTTGTTTCCATAAGGTCATTCTTTATCTTCAGCAGACAGTCTGCTAGGACAGCCAGAATGTCTGTTGGCACAACCATCCCATCTGTTTCTGAACCATGTACATACCATATACCTTCTGACAGCCTGGCCTTTGCCATTTTGCCTGTTTCTGGGTCAGTCCACATAGCCCTTGCCTGGAACCTGCCGCTTCAGAGTGGGGGACCTTATCCGAATACCACAGTATTTTCTACACAGTGCTTCTGAATGCATTATCTACTTATGTATTAGAAGAATAACACATAAATAGATCCCACATGAAAATCAGTAAGTTCTACCAATTCTTCCCCCATGGGATTGTATCTCACTTGCTGGCAGCCACCCAGAAATTAAATTAGGAAATCTCACCATATTCCTTACCTCTTCAATCTGTTTATATCCAATCCTTCAGGCAAGCAACCACAAAGTCTTTGTTTCTGTTCAAGCTCTTACTATGTGCTTTGTAAGCGTTCATTTTCAGGTGATCCTCCTTCATCAAGAGTGTGAACTCCCAAAGGAAGTTACTGAATCTTAACTCTCAATAGATTCTGAGAGAAGATGGGATGTTTTCGTAATTTCTCGACAAGTCTCTTAAGAATTTCACAGATTTTGGGGCACCTGGGTGGCACGGTTGGTTAAGCACCTGACTCTTGATCTCAGCTCAGGTCATGATCTCACAGTTCGTGAGTTTGAGTCTCACGTCAGGCTCTGAACTGATTGGTGCTGAGCCTGCTTAGGATTCTGTCTTTCCTTCTCTCTGCTCCTCCCCTGCCTATGCTTTCTCTCTCTCTAAATAAACAAATAAAACTTTTAAAAAGACAGAAAAGAATTTCACAGATTTTTATCTTGCTTCCAAGGCTTCTGACCCACTAGAGATGGGCTGCATAACCAAAAAATTCCCTGTAGCAGATATTTCCAAGATTCTTCTATTAACAGATAGTGACCCAGTGGTGTGTGTGTGTGTGTGTGTGTGCAGGATTCTATTCAGCTCCTGTTCTCCACTACCAAATCATATTACTCACTATTCATTATGTCTCATAAAAATGCAACATCAACCCATGATATATTGCAGATGATATTAAAAAATAACTAATATTCTCTGAAAATCCTCAAATGTTCATTTTCCATTGTAGCATATAGGCCAATATGCTATGTGGGGTGTTTAAAAAGTATGACTCTCATTGCCATTGGAGCACTGAGGACTCTGTAGTTAAGTTGTCATTGTGGTTGCTTTGTAACGGGCTATTGTGATGCTCAGGAGACCCCTCTGTTTGGGAGACTGATGGGCCCCTGAGGAGAAATGAGGTCAAAGGGAAAAGAGGACTGGGCCAGGACAGAGCACAAAACAGTAACAGTGTCTCTCTAGAACAGCTATGTGAATGTTACACTCTCCCCAGAGCTTGTACATAGGTGGTTCTCATGTGTTTCTCCTTTGGAGGATATAGTCTTAAGAGACTCGCTCATGATACCCCGTCAAATGAGATGCCTGAGATGCCAATCAAATATAGTTCACTGAAGAAACCGGTGAGAAGACTTAGAGAAAATCAATTGAGTGCGGGCAAAATATCTGAAAATTGAAAGAAGGAAATTTCTGCCCTTAATTCCAGTATGACTGACTGAATTCTCATTTATGTCTCAGGAAAAGATTAAGGTGGTCTGAAAGTATAAAGGTAGCTCAGGGTATTGCATGATCTCCAGTTGGTTTTTCTTGCTCTCTTGTATGATTTTACTGACCTGATTCTCATACATCCAGTCACCTTATGTTTCCCCTCCCTGTCAATATGTGCTCATATGCATGCACAGGTTTGTGTAATTCAGTCCTTCAGGGTTGGTGAGTCAGCACTGCTCTCCACTATGGCCAAACTCATCTATCATCCCTCCCACTGTGCAGTAAGGGATCATTTTTATTTCCTCACATTTCTGGCAATGTTAAGCGTTCTATGTTCTCCTGATTTAAAGTAGGGCTTAAAGAGGGTTCCTTTTTTTTTCTATTTTTTTTATTTATATATGAAATTTATTGTCAAATTGGTTTCCATACAACACCCAGTGCTCATCCCAAAAGGTGCCCTCCTCAATACCCATCACCCACCCTCTCCTCCCTCCCACCCCCCATCAACCCTTAGTTTGTTCTCAGTTCTCAACAGTCTCTTATGCTTTGGCTCTCTCCCACTCTAACCAAAGAGGGTTCCTTTTAATTTCTACTTCCCTCATTACCAGAGAGTAAGAACATGGACTCACATGTTAGAGTGCGTTTTGCCCTTTTTTCTCTACTGTAACTGTTGTTACTCTTCAGTTTTCTATTGGAGACTCGATTTTTCTTGCAGATTTCCCACCTAAGTCTTACCAAAAACATTGCAAACAACTTCTCCCAGTCGGTCTCTTACCTGTCGTGTTTGATTTTTTTTTCCACTTTTTTACTTTTAACCGACCTATAAATTTTTTATTTAAAAATTATCATAAAGATATTCACTTTTTTTCTTTCAGCATACAATATGATAGGATTTAACATATATAGAGAGTCATCTAATCTTCATCATAATCATGATGCCAGAAAGCATCCCTTTATTCCAAAAATCTTCTCGATGCTCTCCCTTTATAGTCACATCTACCCTGACCCATAAGCACTGGTAGACACTGGCCCGTTCTGCACCACTAATACTGGATTTTCAAAATGGCATATAGATATGAAAGCTTACACTATCTAATATTTTTTTTCAACGTTTATTTATTTTTGGGACAGAGAGAGACAGAGCATGAACGGGGGAGGGGCAGAGAGAGAGGGAGACACAGAATCGGAAACAGGCTCCAGGCTCCGAGCCATCAGCCCAGAGCCTGATGCGGGGCTCGAACTCACGGACCGCGAGATCGTGACCTGGCTGAAGTCGGACGCTTAACCGACTGCGCCACCCAGGCGCCCCTACACTATCTAATTTTTGATGTTGGATTATTTTACTTAATTTAGTGCCTTTGAGATTTATCCAAATTATTTTCTAAATCAACATTTTCTGTAATGTAAAGTGAATTCCATTGTATAGATTTAGTACAATGTGTTTATCTAGTCACCTGTTGAAGAACATGTGGGTTATTTCTATTTCTGGGCAATTATGCTTATACATACTATATTTATCCACGTGCAGCTTTTGAATGAACATTTTAAAAATTTTTCCAGTGTTACTCATTATTAGAATTGGAAACTTCAACACTCCTCATTCAGTAATTGATAGATCAGGCAAGCAGAAAATCAAGTAAGACCTGAATGTAAATACAAATCACTGTGTTCTATTCAACAAAATCAATCATTCTGGGACATAAGACTCACTTTAATTTAAAATAATCAAAATCATACAAAGTATGTTCTCAGACAATAATGGAATTAACCATGCTATCAACAATAGAAAGATAACTAGAAAATCTCCAAAGTATTTGGAAGTAAACACATATGTCAAGAATGAGTTCTTGAGAGAAATTCATATGATATGCCCATGACTTCTGGTGCCCATTATCTTTCTGAGAAACCAGCTATAAATTTTATTGGGAATGCCTTGAATGTAATGAGTCATTTTTTTTTCTCTTTCTGCTTCAAGATACTTTTTTCCCCAAGTTTTTATTTAAATTCCAGTTGGTCAACATACATTTTAATATTAATTTCAGGTTTAGAGTTTAGTGGTTAATCACTTACATATAATACCCGGTGCTCCTCATGAAAGATTCTATCTCTATCCTTGAAAATTTAACTATGATGTGTCTAGATATGGATATCTTTGAGTTTATCTTGCTTGTTAGTGCTTGTTTTTATACTTTATTATGCTTATTGAGGTCTTGAATATGTAGATTTATGTTTTCCATTAAATTTGGGGTTATTTTCTGTCATTTTTTTCAAATAGTTTCCCTCCTTTCTTTCTCTTCTTTCCTCTTGGGAATGCCATTCGTATATGTTGGTATACTTTTTGGTATCCTTTATGTCCCTAAGGCTCTGTAAATTTTCTTCATTCTTTTCTCTTTCTTTTCTCATAAAAAATAATCTCAGTTGACCTCTCTTCATGTTACTTCTGCTAGCTCAGTCCTGCTGCCTACCTAGCAGAATAACTTTCAGTTATTCTTTGCAACCACAGATTTTTAATTTTTTTAATAATTTTATTTTCTTTATTGATATTCTCCACTTGTTAAACATTGTTACCATACTTTTTTAAAATTCTAAAATCATGAGGGCATCTGGGTGGCTCAGCCAGTAAAGCATCTGACTCTTGATCTCAGCTCAGGTCATGATCTCACAGTTCATGATTTTGAACCCCACGTCAGACTCTGCACTGATGGCAGAGAGCCTGCTTGGAATTCTCTTTCTCCCTCTTTCTCTGTCCCTACTCACACCCTCTTTTCTCCCAAAATAAGTAAATACATTTAAAAATATTTTTTTGGCTCTCTCCCACATAAGAGACTGTTGAGAACTGAGAACAAACTAAGGGTTGATGGGGGGTGGGAGGGAGGAGAGGGTGGGTGATGGGTCTTGAGGAGGGCACCTTTTGGGATGAGCACTGGGTGTTGTATGGAAACCAATTTGACAATAAATTTCATATATAAAAAAAAAAAGAGAAAAAAAATAAAAATATTTTTTTTAATTTCAGAATCATGTTTCCCTTTATTCTTTTGACATAAATATGGGGGATGGGCTAAAAAGGTGATGGGCACTAAGGAGGGCCCTTGTGTTGATCACTGGGCTCTCCCTCTAATATGGGCTATAGTTGCTTATTTCTTTATGGGGCTTGTATTTTTTTGTTGAAAACTCAACATTTTATATAATAAAACATGGAATTTGTGGAAATTGCATCCCTTTCTCTTCCCAGAAATAATTTAGTTGTGTTGTTGTTGTTGTTAGTGACCTTACTGGTTTAATACTATAAAGTGTTTATTCGCTGTAATGTGTGGCCACACAACATCAGTGATTTGGTAGCTTAGTGATCCACTACTGATTGTTCAGAGATTTACTTAAATTTTTTGAACCAATAATTTTTATATTCTCTGCCAAAAGGATCTGTGTATGGGTTGGGGTTCTTATTCAACATCTAAGCAGTTTATAATTCTATATTACACTTCATGTCCTGCTTGTACAGGGACTCAAGATAACCCAGACATGAGAGACTGAAGCCCTCACAGATCTTTCTTGGCTACATGCACAGCCCTGCACATGCTCATGGTCTTGTAGAGTCGCAATATGTCAGAGCTTTTCAAAATGTCCTGTAGACATTCCATTTTTCAAGTCCCCCTGTGAGGTTTTGGCCAGGCTCTTGTTTTCTGCAACTCGTGGAGAATATAGCTATTCAATAACGATGAAGAGAGTTAAACTACCTTTTATATTTGATTTCAAACTAGCTAAGATATGTGATGTTTTGGCAATCAAAAGAAGAGGAAAATTTTATCTATAGTATATGTGTATATTAAATAAGAACTATTCGTATGCATACTTAACATACTTAACAAATATAGAACATTCACAAATAATGACTTTCTTCTGTACCTCCCAAGTACTTGTCACAACTACTACCGCTCTTACTGCTACTGCTAGTATGTATTCACCTTCTCCTCAAAGAAGTCACCCCCAAAGTCACTCCACGGTTTTGTTATCTTTTGCATATATTTCTTTAATCTGGTGGTTCCTGATGTTTGTCACTGTGTTGCTACTCCCATTGGTATTCTTTGTGCTTTTACTCATTATCCTGTCATGCCTACCTTCCTAATTCTTCTTAATAGTGGCATGTCACACCCACTAGATTTCACTCACAAGTTTGTTAAGCCTTTGTCATGTGTCTCAACAACTGGTAATTCCATTTGAATTCTTACTGGGTTTTTTTGGTGACTTCAAAGTTTGCATAGATTTTTTTTCCCCATCATGCTAGCCTTTCAGTTTTACTACTCACTTGCTCCTATTACTATTCTCACTACATTTTTGTGATCACACTGTCTTCATGTCATCCAACAATCTTGTCTCATCCTCTTTTCTCATCTCTCATTAGTTCCTTGACCTGCCTAGTCTAACATACTATTTACTACAACTGCTGTGAAATTGCTCCTACAAAGGGAGTAATGCCTGCTGAATTAGAAAGACTTTCCCTTGTACTTGAAAAAAAAAAATACCTCTTACCTAATATTGCTTTGTAATCATTTATCTATTTGTATATCAGTTTATTCCTTTAGGTTATGAGCTCTCAAATTAATAAATTGATTATGAAAATATACCCTTACATTTTGAATGAATACTGGCCTTCTTTAGTCCTTAGGAGAAGAACTTCAGATTCCCATTCTATTCCTCAAACTTACCTTATCTTCAGAAACAGGCAGTGTATCCTCACCCAACACTTGCAAAGTATTAATCTCTTCAAATGTTATAATATGCCATTTTAAAATCATCTTTTGCATGAAATTTAAGAGTGTGATCTCCAACATGTATTTTATTCTTTAATTTAGTTGTTTCCTCCTCTTTGCCCTTTAGTACTCTATTCCCTTATAAGTACGTTTTAGAATTTGTTGAATCACACGTCTACGTAGGGGAGAATTTAATACAATTGAATGTGTATTTGTCACTGAAAAGTGGATGGGATGCTATAAGCAATACGTCTCAGCCCTACCCTTCTTGAATTTTGCTATGACACTGAATGATTATCACCAATGGATTATGAGTAGAATTAATGTATGTTTCTCTCAGGTTATACCTTTTTAAAATAGGATATGGAATAAGTATTTATTAACAGTAACTAATTTAACTTAATAAAATATTTATTCCAATATTATTTTATCATTTTTTATTAATCTCTTTAGCTGATACATTTTACCTTATGATAAAGTCTACAAATCCACCATCGCTTTATCATAGCCAGTGTCTGATTTCAGGCACTTACCATCAGCATATATGAGTTTGCTGTACATAAAGCTGTAAACTGTCTATGGATAAAGCTGACGTGGAAGAATGCTTCGTAAAGAGGTTTTCTAACTTACAGAAGAAACCAAAGTGTATGGCTCACTTTTGGGACACAAGGGCGAGATGAAACAAGGTTGTGTTAAGGACATGTCCAGATTTGCATCAGTGACTCCTAGAGCAGTTGCAGTATGTATGAGACACCTCCTGGGACACAGTGAACAGAGCTCACCTGTTTCTCTTTTGGAAAAACCAGCCTTTCAAAAAGCAGTTTCAAACCCATGGTGTCCATTAAACAGATGCCAAGGATATGATGGCAATCAGAGGACGATTTGTGAGAAACCCAGAAAAAAAATGGTATATTAACTGAAATTAAATGTTCATATTCAACAATTTCCAGCTTTTAGTTCCTGTTAGGACCCTGGATAGAATGAAGGGACAGGCTGTTTCAAATACACTTTACTTTTCATTGTTCTATGCCCACGGTATACTCTATCAGGATGTGTAACTTTGTTTTTAGGCTTTTCATGCTTCTTTTCTCCATTTTTTAATTTCACCTGTTTTAAGTACTCCTCATCTTACACACAGACACACAAACTAATGTGTATTAGGGGTTTCCTCATATTTAATGATGGACAATCATATCTGAATAAAAATCTCTTCAGTGATTAAAAATAAACACTTACCTATTTTATAGTGCATACTAACTTCCAAAAACTAGTTTAAGCACATTTTGTGCTGAATCATTTAATTCTTTCTTTACCCTCTGAATTAAATCCTCATAATATGTTACTTTTATAAATGAGAGAACTGAGGCCAGTACTGATTTAAGAATATACCCAAAGACACACAGGTAAAAACTCATGGTGCTAGATTTTAAACCCAAGCATTCTGATGAAAGACTGAACTTTTCACCACAATGCGATGCTGTTTAATCCAGGTGAAGTTATCCCCCCTGGGAATAATTGCAAATGTCCTGTGTGATGAAAGATATAGGCCACAAGTCCTGTTAATGACCTGAGTATAAAATGAATGTAATTTTTACTTTTAAAGCCCATTTTGCTAATATTCAGTTGGATATGTTGTGTGGACATATTAAGGATTCATCGGAATCACAGTGTTTTGTTTAATTATTGGCTTGATTGAAAGAAATTTCTTTTGGTTATGATTATGACGTAAATTGCCATGTAATTATTCCAGAATACGTTGTGAGCCACAAAAGATTATTATTCCCCTTATCAGAAGTCTGGACTGCAGGCAACTTGCTGTTATGGCTCATATACACATATTTTAGGTCATAAATACTAAAATTAAAGTTTGCTTAAAGACTTATTAGTTAATAAAAATAAGAGCTTGTGGTTACTGTGAATTGGTAAGCGTATTTTTGAAAATTAACCCGAGCAGACTGAGAAAGACAAAAACCATGTGATTTCACTCATGTGTGCAATCTGAAAAACAAAACAAATGGATAAACAAACAAAAAGTAGAATCAGACCTATAAATACAAAGAACACACTGGTGGTTGCCAGTGGGAAAGTGGATGAGGGGTTGGGCAAAATGGGTGAAGGGGAGCAGAAGATACAGGCTTCCAGGTGTGGAACAAATAAGTAATGGGAATAAAAGCTTCAGCGTAGGGAATATGGTCAATTATATTGTAAGAGCACTGTATGGTGACAGATGGTACCTACACTTGTGGTAAGCATAGTATAACGTATAGAGAAGTTGAATCACTATTTGTAGACCTAAAACTAATGTGACATTGTGTGTCAACCATACTCAAAGAAAGACCTTAAAAAAATCAATGTTACCACATGATTTGAGAGTTTTTATATTCTGATAATACTTATTTATTATCCCACATTTGGAGATGTAACATAAATACTATAGAAACAATTTAATCTTAAAATACATAGAAAATAACAAAATTGGTAACATATATTAGATGTTTTCCATGTGTCACTCTTTGATAATATTCCGATTTGGTTTCATGTCAAATAGCTTGTACACTGAAAACATAAGTTTATATAAGGTAATTTTTTAAGTAAATGTACAGCAACAGCTATGCCTGCTGCAAGGCACAGGGGAGCCCAGAAGGAACAGTTGGATTACTCTCAGTTATTCATTATGGTAGCTGTAACTTTTGATAATCACGTTACACCAATTAGGACTGGTATTTACATATTTTAGTTTCCAGAAATCTTCTTGCTTGGGAAGAAGAGACCAACCACTCGGTCACGAATCTGCTTG
>NW_024421966.1:0-1088 GCF_014898765.1 Herpailurus yagouaroundi | reverse complement strand
GCAGAGAGGGAGGTTGAGAGAGAGAATCCCAAACAGGCTCCATGCTGCCAGCATAGAACCCAACGTGGGCTTGAACTCACTGAACTAACATTTTGACCTGAGCCGAAACCAAGAGTCACGGACACTTAACCGACTGAGCCACCCAGGTGCCCCCCTCCCTTACTGTATTTTTAATGTCTCAAGGATACTGCATTCCACAGATATATTTTATTTATTTTTTTAAAAGTTAATACAGGGGCATCTGGATGGCTCAGTTGGTTAAGCTTCCAACTTTAGCTCAGTCATGACCTCATAGTTTGTGGGTTCCAGCCTCATGAGTTTGAGCTCCTCGTCGGGCTCTGTGCTGTCAGGTCTCTCTCTCAAAAACAAACAAACATTTTAAAAATATATTTAAAAACTGTATTAACTTAAAAAAAAATTTTAATGTTTATTTATTTTTGAGAGAGAGACAGAGTGTGAGTGGGGGAGGGGCAGAGAGGGAGACAAAGAATCTAAAGCAGGATTCAGGCTCTGAGCTGTCAGCACAGAGTCCAATGTGGGCTCTGAGCAGGAGGCTGGAACTCACAAACTGTGAGGTCATGACTGAGCTAAAGTTGGAAGCTTAACCAACTGAGCCATCCAGATGCCCCTGTATTAACTTTTAAAAAAATAAATAAAATATATCTGTGGAATGCAGTATCCTTGAGACATTAAAAATACAGTAAGGGAGGGGGGGCACCTGGGTGGCTCAGTCGGTTAAGTGTCCGTGACTCTTGGTTTCGGCTCAGGTCAAAATGTTAGTTCAGTGAGTTCAAGCCCACGTTGGGTTCTATGCTGGCAGCATGGAGCCTGTTTGGGATTCTCTCTCTCAACCTCCCTCTCTGCCCCTCCCCGACTCATGCTGTCTCTCTCTCTCTCAAAATAAATAAACTTCTAAAAAATACATATATGGTAAAGGTAACAAACTGATGGCTGGCAGCAGAGAGGGAGGTTGAGAGAGAGAATCCCAAACAGGCTCCATGCTGCCAGCATAGAACCCAACGTGGGCTTGAACTCACTGAACTAACATTTTGACCTGAGCCGAAACCAAGAGTCACGGACACTTAACC
>NW_024421965.1:0-7088 GCF_014898765.1 Herpailurus yagouaroundi | reverse complement strand
GCACTGGGTGTTGTATGGAAACCAATTTGACAATAAATTTCATATATTGAAAAAAATAGTTGGCTGCCTTCATTTATTTTCTTTTTGCAACATTTCTAAAAACATTTAAAATAAATTCAAATACTCCCTAATTTAAATTTTTTTTCAACGTTTATTTATTTTTGGGACAGAGAGAGACAGAGCATGAATGGGGTAGGGGCAGAGAGAGAGGGAGACACAGAATCGGAAACAGGCTCCAGGCTCTGAGCCATCAGCCCAGAGCCCGACGCGGGGCTCGAACTCACGGACCGCGAGATCGTGACCTGGCTGAAGTCGGACGTTTAACCGACTGCGCCACCCAGGCGCCCCAAATACTCCCTAATTTAAAAAAAATACTATAAATCTATACCATATAAGCTCACAGACACTGTGAGGTCCAACATTTATCTTACATCTTCCCCTAATCCCAAGAAGCCACTTATTTTGAATAGTTTTTGTTTTATGTTTTATTTATTTATTTTGAGAGAAAAAGCGAGTTGGGAAGGAATAGAGAGAGAGAGAGGAAGAAGAGAATCCTAAGCAGGCTGTGCACTATCAGCACAGAGCCTGACGTGGCGCTTGGTCTCACAAATTGTGAGATCAATACCTGAGCCAAAACGAAGAGTTAGACACTAACTGACTGAGCCATCCAGGTTCCTGAATAAGCCACTTATTTTAAATAGCATTAAATTACTGCGTATATTTCAGTTGATTTCTGTGTTTCCTATTATGATTCAGAGATCTGTTGGCTCAGTTGTGTGATAGGCCAACCTTGTTTTAATTGCTCAGTAGTATAATTATTGTAATTTGTCTGCTTTTTAGAATGTTTAGCTATCATTTGTTTTTAATCACATAAATTATAGAATCAGCCTATCTAGTTCCAGGATATCCTTTTGACACTTTTACTGGTAGTTTCCAGAATATCCTTTTGACACTTTTACTAGTAGTTTTTAGATGTGATCAACATTTAAACCAGTAAATGTCAAGTAAAGCAGATTACCATGTATAAGCTATGGTCCAATTAGCTTAAGACCTTACGAGACACACACACATCTTAATGGTTATATTCTATTGGTTCTGTTTCTCTGGTGAACTCTAATACAAGGGAAATATTAATAATAAAGCCAATACTGACAGTACTTTTCCCAACTTGTCGATCCTTCAAAGTAGACTTATCATGGGGATCATTTTATAATGTATAAATTATCAAATCACTATGACATACACCTGAAACTAATAGAATATTGTACATCAATTACATTTCAAGAAAAAGAAAATTGTTGAGGACTCCACACAAAAACCTGCACACAGATTGTAGCTTTATCCATAATTGCCAAAACTTGGAAGCAGCTAAAATGCCTTTTAGATGAATATAAATAAACTACTGCTAATCCAGATAATGGAATATTAGCACAAACTATGAGCTATCAAACCATAAAAAGGCATGGAGAAAGCTTAAATGCATATTACTAAGTGAAAGAAGCCAATTAAGAGACTACATAATGTATGATTCCAATTATATGATATTCTGGAAAAGATGAAACTATGGAGATAGTAAAAAAAGATCAATGATTGCCAGGGGTGAATAGTGTTGGGAAAGGAGATGAGTAGGCAGATCACAGAGAATTTTTAAGGCAGTGAAAATATTCTGTATATCATAATTATGGTTATATGTCATTATATATTCATCCAAATCAGTAGAATATACAATACAAAGAGTGAGCCCTATGGTAATCTATGGACTTTGGGTGATTATGACGTGTCAATGAAGGTTCATTCTTGGTTTAAAAATATACCATTCTGGTGGGTGATCTTAACTATGAGGGTTCTACATGAGTAGCTTAGGGGCATATGGAAAATGCCTGTACCTAGCTGTCAATTTTGTTGTAAACTTGAAACTGCTCTAAAAAAATAAACACTCAGGAGGGAAGATGGCGGCGTAGGAGGACGCTGGGCTCACCGCGCGTCCTGCTGATCACTTAGATTCCACCTACACCTGCCTAAATAACCCAGAAAACCACCAGAGGATTAGCAGAACGGAGTCGCCGGAGCAAAGCGCAGACGAGAGGCCCACGGAAGAGGGTAGGAAGGGCGGCGAGGCGGTGCGCGCTCCACGGACTGGCGGGAGGGAGCCGGGGCGGAGGGGCGGCTCACCGGCCAAGCAGAGCCCCATAGTCTGGCTTGCAAAAAGCGGAGGGGCCTGACGGACTGTGTTCCGACAGCAAGCGCGACTTAGCGGCTGGGAGGTCATAAGTTAACAGCTCTGCTCAGAAAGCGGGAAGGCTGGAGGACAAAGGGAAGGAAAGCTGCTGAGCCCCCGGACGACAGAGCTCAGTTTGGTGGGGAACAAAGGCGCTCGCCAGCGCCATCTTCCCCGCCCATCCCCCAGCCAAAAGCCCAAAGAGAACCAGTTCCTGCCAGGGAACTTGCTCGCTCCGCGCAAACACCCAACTCTGCGCTTCTGCGGAGCCAAACCTCCGGCAGCGGATCTGACTCCCTCCTGCTGCCACAGGGCCCCTCCTGAAGTGGATCACCTAATGAGAAGCAAGCTAAGCCTGCCCCTTCTGCCCCTGTGCACCTTGCCTACCCACCCCAGCTAAGACGCCAGATCCCCAGCATCACAAGCCTGGCAGTGTGCAAGTAGCCCAGACAGGCCACCCCACCCCACAGTGAATCCCGCCCCTAGGAGAGGGGAAGAGAAGGCACGCAACAGTCTGACTGTGGCCCCAGCGGTGGGCTGGGGACAGACATCAGGTCTGACTGCGGCTCCGCCCACCAACTCCAGTTATACACCACAGCACAGGGGAAGTGCCCTGCAGGTCCTCACCACGCCAGGGACTATCCAAAATGACCAAGTGGAAGAATTCCCGTCAGAAGAATCTCCAGGAAATAATAACAGCTAATGAGCTGATCAAAAAGGATTTATATAACATAACAGAAAGTGAATTTAGAATAATAGCCATAAAATTAATCGCTGGGCTTGAAAACAGTATAGCTGACAGCAGAGAATCTCTTGCTACAGAGATGAAGGGACTAAGGAACAGTCACGAGGAGCTGAAGAACGCTTTAAATGAAATGCATAACAAAATGGAAACCACCACAGCTCGGATTGAAGAGGCAGAGGAGAGAATAGGTGAACTAGAAGATAAAGTTATGGAAAAAGAGGAAGCTGAGAAAAAGAGAGATAAAAAAATCCAGGAGTATGAGGGGAAAATTAGAGAACTAAGTGATACACTAAAAAGAAATAATATACGCATAATTGGTATCCCAGAGGAGGAAGAGAGAGGGAAAGGTGCTGAAGGGGTACTTGAAGAAATAATAGCTGAGAACTTCCCTGAAGTGGGGAAGGAAAAAGGCATTGAAATCCAAGAGGCACAGAGAACTCCCTTCACACGTAACTTGAATCGATCTTCTGCACGACATATCATAGTGAAACTGGCAAAATACAAGGATAAAGAGAAAATTCTGAAAGCAGCAAGGGGTAAACGTGCCCTCACATATAAAGGGAGACCTATAAGACTCGTGACTGATCTCTCTTTTGAAACTTGGCAGGCCAGAAAGAATTGGCACGAGATTTTCAGTGTGCTAGACAGAAAAAATATGCAGCCGAGAATCCTTTATCCAGCAAGTCTGTCATTTAGAATAGAAGGAGAGATAAAGGTCTTCCCAAACAAACAAAAACTGAAGGAATTTGTCACCACTAAACCAGCCCTACAAGAGATCCTAAGGGGGACCCTGTGAGACAAAGTACCAGAGACATCACTACAAGCATAAAACATACAGACATCACAATGACTCTAAACCCATATCTTTCTATAATAACACTGAATGTAAATGGATTAAATGCGCCAACCAAAAGACATAGGGTATCAGAATGGATAAAAAAACAAGACCCATCTATTTGTTGTCTACAAGAGACTCATTTTAGACCTGAGGACACCTTTAGATTGAGAGTGAGGGGATGGAGAACTATTTATCATGCTACTGGAAGCCAAAAGAAAGCTGGAGTAGCCATACTTATATCAGACAAACTAGACTTTAAATTAAAGGCTGTAACAAGAGATGAAGAAGGACATTATATAATAGTGACAGGGTCTATCCATCAGGAAGAGCTAACAATTATAAATGTCTATGCGCCGAATACCGGAGCGCCCAAATATATAAAACAATTACTCATAAACACAAGCAACCTTATTGAGAAGAATGTGGTAATTGCAGGGGACTTTAACACCCCACTTACAGAAATGGATAGATCATCTAGACACACGGTCAATAAAGAAACAAGGGCCCTGAATGAGACATTGGATCAGATGGACTTGACAGATATATTTAGAACTCTGCATCCCAAAGCAACAGAATATACTTTCTTCTCGAGTGCACATGGAACATTCTCCAAGATAGATCATATACTGGGTCACAAAACAGCCCTTCATAAGTTTACAAGAATTGAAATCATACCATGCATACTTTCAGACCACAATGCTATGAAGCTTGAAATCAACCACAGAAAAAAGTCTGGAAAACCTCCAAAAGCATGGAGGTTAAAGAATACCCTACTAACGAATGAGTGGGTCAACCAGGCAATTAGAGAAGAAATTAAAAATTTATGGAAACAAACGAAAATGAAAATACAACAATCCAAACGCTTTGGGACGCAGCAAAGGCAGTCCTGAAGGAAAATACATTGCAATCCAGGCCTATCTCAAGAAACAAGAAAAATCCCAAATACAAAATCTAACAGCACACCTAAAGGAAATAGAAGCAGAACAGCAAAGGCAGCCTAAACCCAGCAGAAGAAGAGAAATAATAAAGATCAGAGCAGAAATAAACAATATAGAATCTAAAAAAACTGTAGAGCAGATCAACGAAACCAAGAGTTGGTTTTTTGAAAAAATAAACAAAATTGACAAACCTCTAGCCAGGCTTCTCAAAAAGAAATGGGAGATGACCCAAATAGATAAAATCATGAATGAAAATGGAATGATTACAACCAATCCCTCAGAGATACAAACAATTATCAGGGAATACTATGAAAAATTATATGGCAACAAATTGGACAACCTGGAAGAAATGGACAAATTCCTGAACACCCACACTCTTCCAAAACTCAATCAGGAGGAAATAGAAAGCTTGAACAGACCCATCACCAGCGAAGAAATTGAATCGGTTATCAAAAATCTCCCAACAAATAAGAGTCCAGGACCAGATGGCTTCCCAGGGGAGTTCTACCAGACGTTTAAAGCAGAGATAATACCTATCCTTCTCAAGCTGTTCCAAAAAATAGAAAGGGAAGGAAAACTTCCAGACTCATTCTATGAAGCCAGTATGACTTTGATTCCTAAACCAGACAGAGACCCAGTAAAAAAAGAGAACTACAGGCCAATATCCCTGATGAATATGGATGCAAAAATTCTCAATAAGATACTAGCAAATCGAATTCAACGGCATATAAAAAGAATTATTCACCATGATCAAGTGGGATTCATTCCTGGGATGCAGGGCTGGTTCAACATTCGCAAATCAATCAACGTGATACATCACATTAACAAAAAAAAAGAGAAAAACCATATGATCCTGTCAATCGATGCAGAAAAGGCCTTTGACAAAATCCAGCACCCTTTCTTAATAAAAACCCTTGAGAAAGTCGGGATAGAAGGAACATACTTAAAGATCATAAAAGCCATTTATGAAAAGCCCACAGTTAACATCATCCTCAACAGGGAAAAACTGAGAGCTTTTTCCCTGAGATCAGGAACACGACAGGGATGCCCACTCTCACCGCTGTTGTTTAACATAGTGCTGGAAGTTCTAGCATCAGCAATCAGACAACAAAAGGAAATCAAAGGCATCAAAATTGGCAAAGATGAAGTCAAGCTTTCGCTTTTTGCAGATGACATGATATTATACATGGAAAATCCGACAGACTCCACCAAAAGTCTGCTAGAACTGATACATGAATTCAGCAAAGTTGCAGGATACAAAATCAATGTACAGAAATCAGTTGCATTCTTATACACTAACAATGAAGCAACAGAAAGACAAATAAAGAAACTGATCCCATTCACAATTGCACCAAGAAGCATAAAATACCTAGGAATAAATCTAACCAAAGATGTAAAGGATCTGTATGCTGAAAACTATAGAAAGCTTATGAAGGTAATTGAAGAAGATTTAAAGAAATGGAAAGACATTCCCTGCTCATCGATTGGAAGAATAAATATTGTCAAAATGTCAATACTACCCAAAGCTATCTACACATTCAATGCAATCCCAATCAAAATTGCACCAGCATTCTTCTCGAAACTAGAACAAGCAATCCTAAAATTCATATGGAACCACAAAAGGCCCCGAATAGCCAAAGTAATTTTGAAGAAGAAGACCAAAGCAGGAGGCATCACAATCCCAGACTTTAGCCTCTACTACAAAGCTGTCATCATCAAGACAGCATGGTATTGGCACAAAAACAGACACATAGACCAATGGAATAGAATAGAAACCCCAGAACTAGACCCACAAACGTATGGCCAACTCATCTTTGACAAAGCAGGAAAGAACATCCAATGGAAAAAAGACAGTCTCTTTAACAAATGGTGCTGGGAGAACTGGACAGCAACATGCAGAAGGTTGAAACTAGACCACTTTCTCACACCATTCACAAAAATAAACTCAAAATGGATAAAGGACCTGAATGTGAGACAGGAAACCATCAAAACCCTAGAGGAGAAAGCAGGAAAAGACCTCTCTGACCTCAGCCGTAGCAATCTCTTACTCGACACATCCCCAAAGGCAAGGGAATTAAAAGCAAAAGTGAATTACTGGGACCTTATGAAGATAAAAAGCTTCTGCACAGCAAAGGAAACAACCAACAAAACTAAAAGGCAACCAACGGAATGGGAAAAGATATTTGCAAATGACATATCGGACAAAGGGCTAGTATCCAAAATCTATAAAGAGCTCACCAAACTCCACACCCGAAAAGCAAATAACCCAGTGAAGAAATGGGCAGAAAACATGAATAGACACTTCTCTAAAGAAGACATCCGGATGGCCAACAGGCACATGAAAAGATG
>NW_024421964.1:0-2934 GCF_014898765.1 Herpailurus yagouaroundi | reverse complement strand
TCCCTCTCTCTCTGCCCCTCCCCCGTTCATGCTCTGTCTCTCTCTGTCCCAAAAACAAATAAACGTTGAAAAAAAAAAATTAAAAAGAATAAAATGCCTTGAATATAAAGGAGTACAGTTTTAAAGTTAGATTCACATTAAAAATTTTTTCATTTCTTTTGCCCATGTTCTTTTACTATTATTATTGAGATATAATTCACAATACCTGTAAATAAAAGGTACCCTTTTGAAAGGTATAGTTCATTGGATTTTGGTACATTCACAGGTTGTGCTACCATGATCACTGTCTAATTCCAGAACTTCCCATCACCCCCCAAAGTCCACCTCTGTTAGCAGCCACTCCCTTGGCTTTCCCTTCCCTCTGGCAACTAATCTTTCTATCTCTATGGATTTATCTATTTGGGATATTTCATGCAAATGTTGTTCTATATGTGGCTTTTTTGTGACTTTTTAAAATGTTTTTGTAGTTCATCCATGTTGTAGCATATATCAGTTTTTTTTTCCTTTTAATTGCTGACTTAATATTCCGTCATATAAGGATATAGTGTATTGTGTCCATCAGTTGATGGACATTTGGATTGTTTCTATTTCGGGGCTATTATAAATAATACTGCTATGAATATTTGTGTATGTTTCTGTATAAACATATATTTCTAGTTATCTTGGGTATATACCTGGGGGTAGAATGGATGGGTCATATAATGGCTGTGTTTAACTTTTTGAAGATCTGCCAGACTGTTTTCCAAAGCAGCTACACCATTTTACATTCCAGTCAACAATATAATAGTTTCTCCACATTCTAACACTTGTTATTTGACATTTTGATTAAGATCATCCTAGTGGTTGTGAAGTTGTATCTCACTGTTATATTGAATTGCATTTCTCTAATGACTAATAATATTAAGCATCTTTTTATGTGCTTATTGGCCATTTGTATACCTTCTTTAGAGAATTGTCTCTTCAGACCCCTTGCCCATTTTTTCCCCAGCTTTACTGAGATAGAATTGACATACAACATTGTGTAAGCTTAGGGTGTACAAGATGATTTGATACATATATGTATTGCAAAGTGATTACCACAGTAA
The DNA here is from genome assembly GCF_014898765.1 of Herpailurus yagouaroundi. Classification (NCBI taxonomy): domain Eukaryota; kingdom Metazoa; phylum Chordata; class Mammalia; order Carnivora; family Felidae; genus Herpailurus; species Herpailurus yagouaroundi. Next base: position 1,849 of record NW_024421964.1, on the reverse strand, counting down.
GGTTAACACCTCCATCGCCTCACATAATTACCATGTATGTGTGTGTGATGAGAACATTTAAGATCTACTCTTATTAATTTCTAACCATAGAATACAATATTATTAACTATAGTCACCATGCTATACATTAGATCCCCAGAACTTATCTTATTTGCCCATCTCTTAATTGGGTGGTCTTCTTATTGTTGAGAGTTTTAAGAGTTCTTTATATATTCTGGATATTAAACCCTCATCAGATATATATCTCAGAAATATATTTTCAAATATTTTCTCCCCACATGTTCTTTTTTAATGTTTTCATTAGTATCAGGAAGAAATTCAAGAACTTAATGAAGTTGCAAGGCATCGGCCACGGTCCACATTAGTTATGGGAATCCAGCAAGAAAACAGACAAATCAGAGAATTGCAACAAGAGAACAAAGGTAAGATATATATAATCACTTCATTCCAGTGAACATATGATTGTAAAAACAACAGAGTTTGACCACTAGAGTTAAGAACCAGGAATGTTATAATGAATTAAGTTACTAAATGGCTCATCAAATGCCTTGAAAATAAAGGAGTTTAAAAAATTTTTTTCATTTCTTTTGCACATGTTCTTTTGTTACTGTTTACTATTATTTGTTACTCTCATCCACATACCATAAAATCTACACTTTGAAGAGGATAGTGCATTGGATTATAGTTAAAATTAGTTACATTTAGTTAAAAGAGAGCTTTAATTTACAATTGGACTATTAATTTGGAACCAGTGGGGCAATGGCCAGCTAAATTTACTCTCTGTTACTAATCTTATTTCTGGTCCATATGTCTAAAATCTATGTATTAGTTTTTATCCCTTTCCTATATATGAGTGTCTACCTTGCTTGGAGTCATCTTAGGTTCTCACCCTCAATATCCAGTTTGTACCATTGTTGTTACCTGTGAAATAATTCCCTTTCTTTCTCTGTGGTCCCACTGCTTTGGCTTCTTGCTTAGGCGTTCATAATCACGTCCTTGAACTGTCCTCATTGGTCTCCCTGATTGCAGTCTCTTTTCCCCTTCAGTCTATCTTCAACACAGGCATCAGATTAATTTTTCAAAGATATATCTGATCATGCTATTCTTTTCCTTTAGAACCTTCACTGTATGCTTATTTCCTTATCCAAAAGCCTTCAAAATTAACTCTAAGCCTTTTTTTCTTTTTCCCATACCTCTCTTCTCCATGAAACCTTTTTTCTTGCCATCCTGAACTAGTCCCTCAACACAGCATCCACTGTCATGCCTCCCTATTTAGAATGTCTTTTCCTTTATTTTTCAGCTAAGAAATGCAAATTAATCTCAGTAATGTAAAGCTTTCACCACTTTTTCCTCACAGACTTCTCTCATATATATTTGGGTAGAGCTTTATTCTGTACTTTATACACTGTATTATAATTATTTATGTATTGGCTTTCTTGACTAGACTGTGCGCTCCATGGCCTTTTGGGAGTTCCTAATATACAGCATTATCTGGTATTTAATTGGTTTTTTTTTTTTTTTATTAAATTTTTTTTTTTTTCAACGTTTATTTGTTTTTGGGACAGAGACAGAGCATGAACGGGGGAGGGGCAGAGAGAGAGGGAGACACAGAATCGGAAACAGGCTCCAGGCTCTGAGCCATCAGCCCAGAGCCCGACATGGGGCTCGAACTCACGGAGCGCGAGATCGTGACCTGGCTGAAGCCGGACGCTTAACCGACTGCGCCACCCAGGCGCCCCTAATTGTTATTCAGTAAATGTTTGTTGAAATGATTCTATAAAAATTAGTTTTAAATGGTTATTCAAAAAACAAGGGGCGCCTGGGTGGCGCAGTCGGTTAAGCGTCCGAC
>NW_024421963.1:4494-10086 GCF_014898765.1 Herpailurus yagouaroundi | reverse complement strand
GGCTCTTGTATCCCTTTGATATGACCCCGTTAGTCTTTGATATCCTGTATATTTTTAATATAACATCCTACCTCCACATAGCCATCACTTCCTAATGCAAGAATTGAAGTACCTCTACCTCGCTGTGTCTGGACTTTCTGGAAGACATGTTAAGCTTCACTTCCCATAGAATTTAATTCTTCTCAGACTCCAGCATTACACTGAAAAATAAATTCAGGTACCAAGCAGACTCTTCATCCATGTGCATTGTTGAAATAAATTCTGCTTTGTAGAGCCTCATATTTCACATGCTAATGTAAACAATATATGGACCCAGGGTAATTTAGCTCATTTCCATGAACATCTCTAAACCCACACATATTGTTGTATCTTTCTAAAGGAGCTTAAATACATACCTATCAAGCTTACAAATATCTTTGTGTAACTGTTTCTGTCATTTGGTCTATTAGCATTCTCCTCACAGTGCTTTGCTTATATAAATTTAACAAGATGAAAGGTTGCTGCTGAGGGAAGTCTTTGGACAGATTCGTTACCTTAGCAACCTTGCCCCAGACTTCAACAGCCCTGACCCAGCTACAAAGTCCTTCACTGGCTAACGAGACACTCTTAATGACAGCTGGCTGGAACTCAGGCCCGCTGATAAAATGACTTGTAATCTGGACAGTAACCTTTGGAGGAATATTATCTTTATCAGATTTCCAAAAGAATCCAAACACCAAACACAGTTCCACTAATAACTATATTCATAAGGCCATCATGCTTAAGTGCTTCTGGGAAAGCATTAGTAACAGGAAATTAAGTGTTACAGAGTAATTGCTAACCTTGCTGCATAAAATAGAAGCTGGCTGCCCAGTGATTTTGTGTTGGTGGCAGTCATTAGATGCCACTGTCCTGTATAATTGAAAAATTGTTTGTATAAAGGAAATATTGTCACTGCCCCATTAATCCCAACATTTAATTGTATTGGGGAAATCTGAATGCCTTTTTGAGGTTCAAATTACACGTATAAATTTATTGGCTAGGCGGTTTCAATAGTAAAAAAAAAATCAATTTTCACCTGAGCAAAGACCTTAGATTACCATAAAATGTTCTTACAGCTGTCAATTTTAGAAAGCTCTGCATGAATAAAATTATAATTAATTAACTATTAATTAATGTATTCATCATCTGTTGAGCACTTTGGGTTTTAAGCCCTTTTGTAACCCACAGATATTTTCCTGCCACACACCGGATGATTATAACACTTGTTTACAGCTGACATCCATTCTGCCTCATCAGTGTCCATGCTGTGTAACTGACTGAAGTTTTAAGATAGATTCCTTTACACATTCAAACATTGAGTTGAACTTTATTTCTAAGATACTTAGATGCTTTTGCCGTGACTCAGCAAATCGTATTTTCTAAATGACCCAGAGCCATAATTAAAAAAAAAAAATATCTAGAAATGTAGGGAGACTCTCATAGCCCTAGTGCAAAATAAGGAAACATTCCTACATATCTAGAAAAGAAATTGTAGATATACTAAGCTTCTGTTTAGTGTGTGTTAAGAGGCTATGTGCTTAGAAAACTCTAGGTGCTTTAGGTTTTGTCCATAGTTCAAGTTAGATCCTGTTATGGTTTGAATGTTTGTATCTGGCCCAACATTCATATGTTGAGGGCCTGGCCCCAGTTTGATAGTATTAGAAGATGATTAGGTTTAGATGAGATCATGAGGATGCAACCCCCGTGATGGCATCAGTGCCCTCATAAGAAGAGGAAGAGCTGCTGGGGTGTCCTCTCTCCATCATGTGGATTTACAGTGAGAGGGTGGTTTTCTACAAGGCAGAAAGAGTGCCGTCTCCAAGAACTGAGTGCTGGCACCTTGGTCTTGGACTTTTCAGCCTCCCGAGCTGTGAGAAAGAAGTATCTGTTGTTTAAGCCACACGGTCTTTTTTGGTATTTTGTTACAGCAGCCTGAGCTGATTGAGACAGATCCCTAAAGTTTACATGTCTGGAGCTTATTAGTTTAGGTTGGTACCTTCTCTCCATCAAAAGGAATTCTGCTGCATTACTTGCTTTTGGTTAAAATGCACATTGTGAAGCCCTCACGTGTGCCACTGTGCTAGGAACTTGGTTTCTGTAATAAGTCACAGACCCTATCCTCGCATAAAACTTAATCTCTCAGAAAAAATACGTACATAAACATAGTGAAGATGAATGGCAATATTAAGATCTAAGGTTTTATTAAGGGTTGAAACCAGAAAAAATCATGGAAATCCCACCTTTGTTTTCTGCAAAACTGTCATAGGGAGTACTGTGTCTTATGTTGTGCAATATCCATGAAATAAGGACATAAATAATATGTTTCTTTAATTTTTTTTGGTATCTACAAAAATCGTCATATACTGCTTTTTTAAAAAACATGTGAATCACCCACTCATATTTCTCATTTCTTTTGGGTGCCAGGAAGCTCAGCGATAAAAATTCTAAGCTCAGTCTCAGGATAGCAGTTAGGAACCTCAGTCTAACGATCTGCACCAACTGCAAGATTCACATGTCATCCCTGGAATTGCCCTTTGTCTTAGTTTGGGCTGCTATGACAGAATATCATAGACAGCAGACATTTATTTCTCACGGCTTTGGAGGCTAGACGTCTGAGATCAAGGTTCCAACAAGCTTGGGCTCTTGGTGAAGATCCTCCTCATGGTTGATAGATGGCTTGCTTTCTTGTATCTCACACGACAGAGAGAGAAAGAGCACACGCTAGTCTCTTTCTCCTGTTATAAGGGCACTGATCCCATTACAGGGGCTTTATCCTCAGGATTTCATTTAAAGCTAATTACCACTCTAAGTCTCCACCTTTTAATGCTGTCCCATTGGGAGTTAGGCTTTCAATATATTAATTTGGTGGGGGGGGGGACCAAACATCTAATTTATAACACTCTTCCCCATCCAGAAATTTAGGAATACAGGTGAGATTTTAAAAATCATTGTCGGTGCTGCTGCCTCTCCAGGTGCTTTTCTCGGTCTCAACAAATTCCCTCCATCTCTGACCGGGCTGCATTCACCTTCTCTCCTTTCCTTCTACCAGTCTGTTGGCACCTGCCCAGGAGAGTTCAAGCATGCTGCAGCAGTCTTTCAAATCCACTCTCATCAAGTCCCTCAATAGTTTTACAATCAATAATTGCTTCTAGTGCACCTCATGCTGCACATCTGGCTGAACATCTCAGAATAATTTGACCTTAAACCCTTGGTGCAGATACGTTTGCACAAAGATTCCCACACATAGCAGGTATGAACCCCGGGGAACTGTTCAGGGGTGGGGAAGAAATAGAACTTTTATTTTCCTGTATCTCAGCTTGTTATAATGCCACTAAAAGTCTCCACTCTGCCAGCGTTTTAGAAACTCAATATTAGTCAATATATTATCACCTTCTAAGTTCTGGGGTGGGAGGGTTCACATAACACCAGAGTGTTGAGGGAGTAGTTGGTGTCTGATTTTATCTGTGCGTAGAAGATGTGTGTTGTTCTATGGGGACATGGCTACACACCTTTGCTACTGAGATGTACTTTGTTCCTGTCCAGTTAGCTCCTTCAGTCTGGTTGCTCTGTTACCCAGGACCTTGTTTTGGCCAAAATAATCATTTTACTGCTTCTGGGCCATGCTAGATATGAGAATCCCTGGAGGCTATTCATGGCCCTATCTGCCTGTAATTGTTCTGCAGCCATTTGCTCCCTTTCTAAAGATTTGCAAGGAAGGAGGCTTCTGGTAACATCTCCTAAGGTCTAATAAGTTTGTTCAGCAAGCCTTTCTTCCTTCAGAAAGTTGTTTTTTTTCCCTAACTCAACCCCCACCTCTTCTCTTCAACTCAAGCTTGTTTACTCGGTTTTCATTTTCCAACAAAACTGTGCCAGCACACACCATTTATTTGTTGATCGATTTTCAGTAGTTTTCCCCTTATCTCAGGCCAGGAAAAGTTATTTTCATTTAGAAAGTTTGCTAACGTGGCTAAATAGTCCATTAAATGAATTCATAAATGACTTGGTCGTGATTAGAGCAGTTATGCCCATTCTCAAATGGGGTCCTAATTCTAAAACTCTTTATGAGATTTGGAAATATTAATATGATTTTTTTTGCAAGAATTAAAAAAAATAAAAATGGTTTGCATCTACGCTTCTGGAATTTTATTATAATTTTGTTTACTGGAACTGCTTAATCTTATTTGTTTTATTAGATCATTTTTTACTGCTCTATGAGATTCCAATAAACTCTTTAATAAACATCAAAACTTGAGAGCTCATCACTCCCTGTTATTTCTCCACAAACAACTTGTTAACCCCATCCTGCCATTACTTTCGTGCCAAGCGGATCAACTAGACATTAGTTTATGATTTCTTTTTTTCTTTATGTAGGTAATATACATTATTTGAAGAAACCAATTGTAATGCAATTCAACACAGTAACACTGATCAAATTACCTCTTCCAAAGATAGCAGTTGGGAATATTTACTATGGAAATATCTGCCTTTAGAATGATTTTTAAAATCAAATTGCTGTAAACATAATCGAGAATTATAAAGACTGTCTCTGTCAGGAACACCTCTTGAAGTAGGAAAAGACAGTTTTCCAAACAAGAGGATCCTAGCCCTTTCTTAAGGCTAAACTATACTTTAATTGTGTGGGTGCAATATTTTGTGGTCATAAACAATGCTTAGCAAATACATAACTGGTCGAGTTAGGCAAAATTTTTCCAGCCTCAAAAATTTATAAGCTCAACTTGGGAATTTGCTCTGAGGCACCCCAGTTTATTACAATAGTTTCCTTTGAGTTAGAAAAAGAATGTGAGACTTTGGAACAAATATAAAGGAAAAATGGACATGTTTGATTACATTCTCTATTCCTGATATCAAACAGTCACCATGTTCTACAATTTTACCTTTTTCATATTGTTTTCCCCTCTCCATGCCATATTGGAGCCCACTGTCATCTCTTGCTTAGGTAGCTGCAATGTAGCTTCCCAGCTACTTACCCTTCTTCAGGTTTGTCCCTCACAAAGCCTGAATGTCTCCTGTTGCGGAATTATGAAGCTAGAACTCAACTCTGCCCATCTTTTTCTCTTCCTTAGAACGCTTAAGGGCTCCCTGGTATCTTTGATGTCAGTTCCGAGTTCCACAGCACATACACAAAAATCTTCAAAACAGTGTCCCAGCCGATTATTCTTGGGTCATATCTGTGATCCAGACTTTGTGCTCTTGCTACATACCACTTCACCATACACGCCAAGCTGCTTCTCACTTCCAGCTTTGCTTTGACACATGAAAGGTGTTCACTTAGTATATGTTGCATGGTTGGAACCCCCAAACAGAGGAGAGGTTAATAGTCTATGGCTCTAAGCCCGAGCAGTGGCATGGTGTAGTGGACAGAGCGTTGCACTCTGCTGCTAGGTTATACTGAGTATCTGTATTCCTTGTAGCCATCCATCCCATCTATACTTCTTATAGCCGTATGATTTTTTCACCTTAGGCAAGTCACCTAGCTTTTCCTTGGTTAAAATGGGCATGAAATTTAGCTTGTATCTGGCACATAGTAAAAACTTGGGAAATGGTAGTCTT
>NW_024421963.1:0-4394 GCF_014898765.1 Herpailurus yagouaroundi | reverse complement strand
TCTCTCTCTCTCTCTCTCTCTCTCTCTTTCTTTCTTTCTTTTTTTAAATGCCATCAAATTCTAGAGCTTAAGAGAGCAGCAACTCTGCTTTTAAGTGCCTCAAATCAGTTACAGCTGGTTACTTTTCTGGTCCTGCCCCACATACCTGTATTAACAACAGAACACAGAAACATAAATCTTGAAACTCATTCTGTGGAGGATGAAATATTACATTTTTATTGTCTATAAGTAACATGTTGGTGGAATTTTCCTACCGGATTTCTCCTAGAAATGACGCAATGGGGAAAGGGACACTAGGCATCTACTTTTTGAAGGATGGGAGTTAAAAGGACAAAACCAGAAGGTCTGGAGTGTGGGGTGCCTCTGCAGGAGGCTGACACACATGAATGAAAAAGTACTAAAAGTGTGTGTGGTGGCAGTCGTATATCTGACCTACTTTACAAATTTGCCTGGGGTCAGCTTTTTCAGAGACATTCAGAAAGGATGACTAAGTTTGTGTCAGTGGTTCAAAATTGGAAAATCAGGAGTGCCTGGCCACCATCCCTAACCTCCAGCCAGGCCTCCTGATGAGAAAGCAAAAAGGAAGAGAAGCAGATGGGAGAATCAAGAGCAGATGCAAGTTATTTAAAAGTAATACAATAATTCAGCAGGAATGGAGTGGAAATTCAACAACTTATTGGGTATGACATTTGGATAAATTAAACTGAACAGACATCTAGGAAATACCAGATAGGAAAAGCAAAATGAAGGCAAAAGCTGGCAGGCAAGTAAAGGAAAAGAAGTAAATGAAAACAAAGAGTTTCAAGCCAAGGGAATACATTCAGATTTTCATTTTTTTAAATAAAAATTTTAATTATACATATTTGCAAGTAACTAGGCATTTAGTGCCAGGTAGATAAAAAAATGATCTGTTTTACTGATTTTTCCTCCTTTCTACTTCTTCATGGCACAAAAACACACACAAACACCCCCCCCACACACACACAGTCACACTCACACATGCACAGACACCCACACATATATACACAACCTCATCGCTTTTTCTCTTAGTGTTTTGGGAGATGGGAGATTTTCAGATTTAGTTTAGTTTGCTGCAAAGCCAATAAAAACTTTATAAAATATACATGTTCCCATTCAGTAGAAATTCATCTCTTATTTTAATTGTTCACTTTTGATCTGTAGATGCTCTAGGGGTTATGGGATATTTGGGGTAGAATTATAGATAGACTAGAGACAGATAGATAAGTGAAAGATAAATCAAACCAGAATGAGCTCTAAGGAAAGAGGGTGAGTAAATAGCTCGATCTGAAACACGAAAATGCCTATTAAATAGAGATAGGAACAGCTATTTGTCAAAATTTTTAATATTGATTGTTTGTTGATCTTGCTGCCTGAGAATCATACTGTGGCCATGCTTACTGATTTATCAAATAGATACCTTGCTTTGGAGGTCTTTAAGGAGTGTGGGCTTGCTTCATCTAAGTCAACATTAACAAACTTCTAGCAGAATTCTGAATTTCACTTACTGGTGAGTTAGTTTCAAGATGAAGACAGAGTTAATTTGTCAAGTTTGGCCTCCTACGGGGAGATACTCCCACTCATGTCTTCCAAGTAAATTTGACTCAATCTACTGGACATTGAACCAAGATTCTAATTAAAGGAACCCATTTTCTTGGCATTTCAATGTTCGGCGAGCCACAATTTTATATAGGTGCCCATATAGGTGTAGATGTTGTATTTTTCATCTTCAAAGATATTATACCTTGGAGACCAAAAAGACAATCAGGACTTTGCCCAGTCTTTTTCTTTCTCTCCTCTTTCACACCTGTCTCTCACTTCCACTCAGCATGGCTGCAGCCCTTCCTCTTTTTATTTCCTCACTGTTGGGTCAGGTTTCAGCACAGAAACTTAAAAATAAAGACTAAGATAATAATAGGAGCTCTTGTGGAAATAAAACAAAAAGGAGAAACCATGAAAAGGACTTGAAAATAAAAAGATACAAAAGCACAGTGCATAAAGGATGAGGAAGTTGAAAAGATTATGGAATTAAGGAAAATGTGATAATGTAATCTTAAAAAAGTGAAATGTTTTAAATAAAAAATCATAGGAAATGGGAGGTACAGGCTTCTAGATAGGGAATGAATAAGTCACAGGGATGAAAGGTACAGCGCAGGGAATATAGTCAATGGTATTGTAATCATGTTGTATGGCAGATGGTGTCTACACTTGTGGTGAGCATAGTATAAATGTATAGATGTGTCGAATCACTATGTGGTACACCAGAAACTAATGTAATATTGAAAAACGTCAAAATGAGGGTAATAAACATGATTTCTCCGGGAAAAAAAGTCTAGGGAAGTGGATTAAAGAGAGAAAAAATGAAAGTAAAGTAAAATTTTTTTCAGAAAGTTTTGTTGCCTAAGAAGAGAGTTTTCAGGCAAATCCTATAATATTTTACTACACTTATATAACAAAGTTTATTACTAAACACAGGACACTATAAAAATGAACAATAGAGAAGACAAGATACATTTCCTCTTTCTCTTCATAAACTGTGAACTTGGAACTGGCCACAAACTCAACTTTAGTGGATTTCATAATATTAATGGATGCCAACCATTTAGAGTAGTGAGTTGGCTGTCTGTTCCATAGAACAAAGCTGTCTTTCCAGGACAACGTAAAGGATTGCCCATGAAAGCGTTTATACAACAGCTGTGTAGGTTATGAACAGATTTTAGCATCAGTTGTCTGACTTTGGGCGAGTTTTTAATATATAGTATATGTGCTGCCGAAGCGAGCACAAGTTTTTAATATATAGATTAGAGATAATGACATTTTCTCTACTTACCTTGAATGAGCCACACTATGCGTATGATAGAATTTATGATTCACTATAAAGAGCCAGACATAAAAATCGGATGATATTTGGTTCTGAGATGATAATATCAGAGCTACTTGGAATGTTAAAATTTATCTTCATTGGATTTCTCCCTCCCCAAATTAGGAGAACATGTATATAGTTCAAAATGCAATATATACAAAAGGATAATTAGTGAAATGCTCATCAGCTAATTTCCCCCTTTCGATTGGTTTATTCATTCATTCTACACATATTTATTTATTGAGCATCTATTATGTGCAGGGCAACTCTTCTATGGGTACCACTGTGTACTACACACAGTCTTTACTCTCAAGATTTCGTTTTTCAGAGGCAACCGTTGCTACCAGTTTCTTGTGTATCATTCTAAGGATTATATACATCCACCCCCCACCCCCGCCACGTATCCTTTTAAAAGATTTTACACATAATATATTCAGCAAGTGCCATGTTAATGGACATTTAGGATCCGTTAAAGTCTTTTCTGGGGCGCCTGGGTGGCGCAGTCGGTTAAGCGTCCGACTTCAGCCAGGTCACGATCTCGCGGTCCGTGAGTTCGAGCCCCGCGTCGGGCTCTGGGCTGATGGCTCAGAGCCTGGAGCCTGTTTCCGATTCTGTGTCTCCCTCTCTCTCTGTCCCTCGCCCGTTCATGCTCTGTCTCTCTCTGTCCCAAAAACAAATAAACGTTGAAAAAAAAAAAGTCTTTTCTATTATGTACAATGCTGTACTCAGATCCTTTTATAATATTTGTGGAGCCCAGGGCAAGAGTATAAATGGATGGGGCATTTGGGTGATTTGTTCTGTTAGGCAGCTGACTTTGGCTCAGGTCATGATCTCACGGTTCATGGGTTCGAGCCCTGTGTTGGGCTCTGTGCTGACAGCTCAGAGCCTGTAGCCTGCTTCAGATTCTGTGTCTCCCTCTGTCTCTGCCCCTCCCCCGCTTGTGCTCTCTCTCTCTCTCTCAAAAATAAGTAAACATTTAAAAAAAAGAGAGTACAAATGGAGCCCTTCCGCAGCATATCTAAGTATTTATAAATTATAAATCAAGCTCACAAACTGTTAACTAATATGTGGCCTATCCCTTTACTTTGACAAATATATTTCTATAATATGAAATGGAAAAATGTGCATAAAGCCATGTTTCATATATAACTGAAAGTTGGAAAAATATAAAAGATGGAATTAATTATGAGTGCATGTGTCTGGCTATTCTGGTGATGGAGTACCAATTTTGGATTAATAATAAAAATAAGTCATATATTTCATCATTAATTATTTACATGTCTATACAATTAATTCTATAAAGTCTATAAAATTGTTACTTTCATTTTAGCAAAATTACAAATTATATTATTTTAACCAAGATTTACATAGAATTGTGTTCTAGTGACAAAAATGATTTTAGGATTAAAAAGGTAATTGTATTCAAAGTGTGCAAAATTTGGGTGCATTTTCACCAAAATGTAAATTAACATAAGTCTAAAGCATTAATCAATTAAAATTCATTTTTGTGTCT
>NW_024421962.1:0-2066 GCF_014898765.1 Herpailurus yagouaroundi | reverse complement strand
AATTGGTTTCCATACAACACCCAGTGCTCATCCCAAAAGGTGCCCTCCTCAATACCCATCACCCACCCTCTCCTCCCTCCCACCCCCCATCAACCCTCAGTTTGCTCTCAGTTCTCAACAGTCTCTTATGCTTTGGCTCTCTCCCACTCTAACCTCTTTTTTTTTTTTTTTCCTTCCCCTCCCCCATGGGTTCCTGTCAAGTTTCTCAGGATCCACATAAGAGTGAAACCATATGGTATCTGTCTTTCTCTGTATGGCTTATTTCACTTAGCATCACACTCTCCAGTTCCATCAACGTTGCTACAAAAGGCCATATTTCATTTTTTCTTATTGCCATGTAGTATTCCATAGTGTATATAAACCACAATTTCTTTATCCATTCATCAGTTGATGGACATTTAGGCTCTTTCCATAATTTGGCTATTGTTGAGAGTGCTGCTATGAACATTGGGGTACAAGTGCCCCTATGCATCAGTACTCCTGTGTCCCTTGGATAAATTCCTAGCAGTGCTATTGCTGGGTCATAGGGTAGGTCTATTTTTAATTTTCTGAGGAACCTCCACACTGCTTTCCAGAGCGGCTGCACCAATTTGCATTCCCACCAACAGTGCAAGAGGGTTCCCGTTTCTCCACATCCTCTCCAGCATCTATAGTCTCCTGATTTGTTCATTTTGGCCACTCTGACTGGCGTGAGGTGATATCTGAGTGTGGTTTTGATTTGTATTTCCCTGATAAGGAGCGACGCTGAACATCTTTTCATGTGCCTGTTGGCCATCCGGATGTCTTCTTTAGAGAAGTGTCTATTCATGTTTTCTGCCCATTTCTTCACTGGGTTATTTGCTTTTAGGGTGTGGAGTTTGGTGAGCTCTTTATAGATTTTGGATACTAGCCCTTTGTCCGATATGTCATTTGCAAATATCTTTTCCCATTCCGTTGGTTGCCTTTTAGTTTTGTTGGTTGTTTCCTTTGCTGTGCAGAAGCTTTTTATCTTCATAAGGTCCCAGTAATTCACTTTTGCTTTTAATTCCCTTGCCTTTGGGGATGTGTCGAGTAAGAGATTGCTACGGCTGAGGTCAGAGAGGTCTTTTCCTGCTTTCTCCTCTAGGGTTTTGATGGTTTCCTGTCTCACATTCAGGTCCTTTATCCATTTTGAGTTTATTTTTGTGAATGGTGTGAGAAAGTGGTCTAGTTTCAACCTTCTGCATGTTGCTGTCCAGTTCTCCCAGCACCATTTGTTAAAGAGACTGTCTTTTTTCCATTGGATGTTCTTTCCTGCTTTGTCAAAGATGAGTTGGCCATACGTTTGTGGGTCTAGTTCTGGGGTTTCTATTCTATTCCATTGGTCTATGTGTCTGTTTTTGTGCCAATACCATGCTGTCTTGATGATGACAGCTTTGTAGTAGAGGCTAAAGTCTGGGATTGTGATGCCTCCTGCTTTGGTCTTCTTCTTCAAAATTACTTTGGCTATTTGGGGCCTTTTGTGGTTCCATATGAGTTTTAGGATTGCTTGTTCTAGTTTCGAGAAGAATGCTGGTGCAATTTTGATTGGGATTGCATTGAATGTGTAGATAGCTTTGGGTAGTATTGACATTTTGACAATATTTATTCTTCCAATCGATGAGCAGGGAATGTCTTTCCATTTCTTTAAATCTTCTTCAATTACCTTCATAAGCTTTCTATAGTTTTCAGCATACAGATCCTTTACATCTTTGGTTAGATTTATTCCTAGGTATTTTATGCTTCTTGGTGCAATTGTGAATGGGATCAGTTTCCTTATTTGTCTTTCTGTTGCTTCATTGTTAGTGTATAAGAATGCAACTGATTTCTGTACATTGATTTTGTATCCTGCAACTTTGCTGAATTCATGTATCAGTTCTAGCAGACTTTTGGTGGAGTCTGTCGGATTTTCCAAGGAACTCATAGAATTTTATATATTTGAGGTATTTCGATCCATTGCTATTATTATTCTTTTTGATGTTCGAATTGTCCCATCTTAGGCCAGAGGGAGCCCTTTAAATCGGCTCTTGTATCCCTTTGATATGACCCCGTTAGTCTTTGATATCCTG
>NW_024421961.1:297-10531 GCF_014898765.1 Herpailurus yagouaroundi | reverse complement strand
TTTACGTAGTTGCAAATGGCAAGGTTTCATTCTTTTTGATTGCTGAGTAATGCTCCATTGTATATATGTACTACATCTTCTTTATCCATTAACCCATCGATGGACATTTGGGCTCTTTCCATACTTTGGCTATTGTTGATAGTGCTGCTATAAACATTGGGGTGCATGTGCCCCTTCGAAACAGCACACCTGTATCCCTTGGATAAATACCTAGTAGTGTAATTGCTGGGTCATAGGATAGTTCTATTTTTAACTTTTTGAGGAACACTCCATACTGTTTTCCAGAATGGCTACACCAGCTTGCATTCCCACCAGCAATGCAAAAGAGATCCTCTTTCTCTGCATCCTCGCCAACATCTGTTGTTGCCTGAGTTGTTAATGTTAGCCATTCTGATAGGTGTAAGGTGGTATCTCATTGTGGTTTTGATTTGTATTTCCCTGATGATGAGTGATGTGGAGCATTTTTTCATGTGTCGGTTGGCCATCTGGATGTCTTCTTTGGAGAAGTGTCTATCCATGTCTTTTGCCCATTTCTTCACTGGATTATTTGTTTTTTTTGGGTGTTGAGTTTGGCAAGTTCTTTATACATTTTGGATACTAACCCTTTATCTGATATGTCATTTGCAAATGTCTTCTCCCATTCTGTCAGTTGCCTTTTAGTTTTGCTGATTGTTTCCTTCCCTGTGGAAGCTTTTTATTTTGATGAGGTCCCAATAGTTCATTTTTGCTTTTGTTTCCCTCGCCTCCGGAGATGTGTTGAGTAAGAAGTTGCTGCGGCCAAGATCAAAGAGGTTTTAGCCTGCTTTCTCCTCGAGAATTTTGATGGCTTCCGGTCTTACATTGAGGTCTTTCATCCATTTGAGTTTATTTTTCTGTGTATGGTGTAAGAAAGTGGTCCAGGTTTGTTCTTCTGCATGTCGCTGTTCAGTTTTCCCAGCACCACTTGCTGAAGAGATTGTGTTTATTCCATTGGATATTTCCTGCTTTGTCAAAGATTAGTTGGCCATACGTTTGTGGGTCCATTTCTGGGTTCTCTATTCTGTTCTATTGATCTGAGTGTCTGTTCTTGTGCCAGTACCATACTGTGTTGATGATTACAGCTTTGTAGTATAGCTTGAAGTCCAGGATTGTGATGCCTCCTGCTTTAGTTTTCTTTTTCAAGATTGCTTTGGCTATTCAGGGTCTTTTCTGGTTCCATACAAATTTTAGGATTATTTGTTCCAGCTCCGTGAAGAAGGCTGGTGTTATTTTGATAGGGATTGCATTGAATATGTAGATTTCTTTGGGTAGTATCAACATTTTAACAATATTTGCTCTTCCTTTCCAGGAACATGGACTCTTTTTCCATTTTTGTGTGTCTTCTTCAATTTCTTTCATAATCTTGTATAGTTTTCAGTGTACACATTTTCATCTCTTTGGTTAGATTTATTCCTAGGTATTTTATGGTTTTTGGTGCCATTGTAAATGGGATTGATTCCTTGATTTTTCTTTCTGTTGCTTCTTTGTTGGTGTATAGGAATGCAACCAATTTCTGTGCATTGATTTTATATCCTGCCACCTTGCTGAATTCATAAATCAGTTCTTGCAGTTTTTTGGTGGAATCTTTTGGGTTTTCTATGTAGATTATCATGTCGTCTATCAAGAGTGAAAGTTTGACCCCCTCCTGGCCGATCTGAATCCCTTTTATTTCTTTGTGTTGACTGATTTCAGAGGCTAAGACTTCCAATACTATGTTGAATAACAGTGGTGAGAGTGGACATCTCTGTCTTTTCCTGACCTTAAGGGGAAAGCTGTCAGTTTTTCCCCTTTGAGGATGATGTTAGCAGTGGGTCTTTCATATATGGCTTTTATGATCTTGAAGTATGCTCCTTCTATCCCTACATTCTTGAGGGTTTTAATCATGAAAGGATGTTATATTTTGTCAAATGCTTTCTCTGCATCTATTGAGAGGATCATATGGTTCTTGTCCTTTCTTTTATTGATGTGATGAATCACATTGGTTGTTTCGTGGATATTGAACAAGCCCTGCATCCCAGGTATAAATCCCACTTGGTCGTGGTGAATAATTTTTTTAATGTAATGTTGGATCTGGTTGGCTAATATCTTGTTGAGGATTTTTGCATCCATGTTCATCAGGGAAATTGGTCTATAGTTCTCCCTTTTAGTGGGGTCTCTGTCTGGTTTTGGAATCAAGGTAATGCTGGCTTCATAGAAAGTTTGGAAGTTTCCTTCCATTTATATTTTAGGAACAGCTTCAAGAGAATAGGTATTAACTCTTCCTTAAATGTTTGGTAGAATTCCCCTGGAAAGCCATCTGGCCCTGGACTTGTTTTGGGGGAGATTTTTTTATTACTAATTCGATTTCTTTACTGGTTATGGGACTGTTCAAAATTTCTATTTCTTCCTGTTTCAGTTTTAGTAGTGTATATGTTTCTAGGAATTTGTCCATTTCTTCCTGATTGCCCATTTTATTGGTGTATAATTGCTCATAATATTCTCTTATTATTGTTTTTATTTCTGCTGTGTTGGTTGTGATCTCTCCTGTTTCATGCTTAATTTTATTTATTTGGGTCCTTTTCTTTTTCTTTTTGATCAAACTGGCTAGTAGTTTATCAATTTTGTTAATTCTTTCAAAGAACAAGCTTCTGGTTTCATTGATCTGTTTTACTGGTTTTTTTTTTTTTTTTGGTTTCGATAGCATAAATTTCTGCTCTAATCTTTATTATTTCGTGTCTTTTTCTGGTTTTGGGTTTTATTTGCTGCTGTTTCCAGCTCTTTAAGGCATAAGGTTAGGTTGTGTATCTGATACCTTTCTTCCTTCTTTAAGAAGGCCTGGATTGCTATATACTTTCCTCTTATGACTGCCTTTGCTGCATCCCAGAGGTTTTGGCTTGTGGTGTTATCATTTTCATTGACTTCCATGTACTTTTTAATTTCCTCTTTAACTTCTTGGTTAGCCCATTCATTCTTGAGTAGGATGTTCTTTAGTCTCCAAGTATTTGTTATATTTCTAAATTTTTTCTTGTGGTTGATTTCGTGTTTCATAGCATTGTGGTCTGAAAATATGCATGGTATGATCTCGATCTTTTTGTACTTGTTGAGGGCTGATTTATGTCCCAGTATGTGGTCTATTCTGAAGAATGTTCCATGTGCACTGGAGAAGAATGTATATTCTGCTGCTTTAGGATGAAATGTTCTGAATGTATCTGTTAAGTCCATCTGGTCCTGTGTGCCACTCAAAGCCATTGTTTCCCTGTCCATTGCTGTGAGTGGGGTGTTGAAGTCCTCTACTATTATGGTGTTACTATCAATGAGTTTCTTTATGTTTGTGATTAATTGATTTATATATTTGGGTGCTTTCACATTTGGTGCATAAATGTTTACAGCTGTTAGGTCTTCTTTGTGGATAGACCCCTTAATTATGATATAATGCCCTTCTTCATCTCTTGATGCAGTCTTTATTTTAATGTCTAGATTGTCTGATATAAGTATGGCTACTCTGGCTTTCTTTTGTTTACCATTAGCATGATAGATGGTTCTCCATCTCCTTACTTTCAATCTGAAGGTGTCCTTAGGTCTAAAGTGGGTCTCTTGTAAACAGCATATAGATGGATCTTGTTTTCTTATCCATTCTGTTACCCTATGCCTTTTGCTTGGAGCATTTAGTCCATTGACATTTAGAGTGAGTACTGAAAGATATGAATTTATTGCCATTATGTTGCTTGTAGAGTTGGAGTTTCTGGTGGTGTTCTCTGGTCCTTGCTAGTCTTTGTTGCTTTTGGTCTTTATTTATTTGTTGTATTTTTTTTTCATCTTTTCTCCCTTCAGAGAGTCCCCCTTAAAATTTCTTGCAGGGCTGGTTAAGTGGTCACAAACTCCTTTAATTTTTGTTTGTCTGGGAAACCTTATCTCTCCTTCTATTTTGAATGACAGCCTTGCTGGGTAAAGAATTCTCGGTTGCATATTTTTCTGAGTCAGCACATTGAATATATCCTGCCACTCCTTTCTGGCCTGCCAGGTTTCTATGGGTAGGTCTGCTGCAAACCTGATTTGTCTTCTCTTGTAGGTAAAGGACTTTTTGTCCCTTGATGCTTTCATGATTCTCTCCTTGCCTTAGTATTTTGTGAATTTGACTATGATATGGCTTGTTGATGGTTGGCTTTTGTTGAATCTAATGGGAGTCCTCTGTGCTTCCTGGATTTTGATGTCTGTGTCTTTTCCCAGGTTAGGAAAATTTTCTGCCATGATTTGCTCACACAACCCTTTTACCCCTGCTTCTCTCTCTTCTTCTTCTGGGGCCCCTATGATCCTGATGTTCCTTTTTAATGAGTCACTGATTTCTCTAATTCTTTATTTATTTATTTATTTATTTATTTATTTTTCAATGTTTATTTATTTTTGGGACAGAGAGAGACAGAGCATGAACGGGGGAGAGGCAGAGAGAGAGGGAGACACAGAATCGGAAACAGGCTCCAGGCTCCGAGCCATCAGCCCAGAGCCTGACGCGGGGCTCGAACTCACGGACCGCGAGATCGTGACCTGGCTGAAGTCGGACGCTTAACTGACTGCGCCACCCAGGCGCCCCGATTTCTCTAATTCTTAAATCATGCTCTTGCCTTAATCTCTCTCTTTTTTCCTGCTTTATTATTCTCCATAAGTTTGTCTCGTATATCGCTGATTCTCTGTTCTGGCTCATCCATCCTTGCGATCATGGCATCCATTCGAGATTGTAGCTCAGTTATAACATTTTTAATTTCATTCTGGCTATTTTTTACTTCTTTTATCTCTGCAGAAAGGGATTCTAATCTATTTCTGACTCCAGCTAGTATTCTTATTATCATGATTCTAAATTCTGGTTCAGACATCTTGCTTGTATCTGTGTTGGTTAAGTCCCTGGGTGTCGTTTCTTTGTGCTCTTTCTTTTGGGGTGAATACCTTCGTTTCATCATTTTGAAGGGAGAAAAGGAATTAATGAGGTAAAAAATGAAAATTTAAAAAACATTAAAATTAAAAAAATTAAAAACAAATAAACAAACTCACACACACACACACAAATCGAATAAATGATGCTAGATCCTAGGTGTGTTTTGGTCTGAGTGTTCAAAGTGGCTTGATAGATTAGAGAAAAAGGGGGAAAGAAAGAACAAAAAGGAAATAATTTCAAAATCTGAAAAAAATGAATACATGGAAGTAGACTAAAATGAAATGATGGAAGTAAAATAGAATTTGAAAAAAAAATCACACAAAAGTAAAAATATAGTAAATAAGTTTAAAAGTATTTTTAATAAAAATTGAAAATAAAAATGAGTTTTTTCCTCTTTTTGTATTCAAGAAAAAGAAAAGAGACAAAAAAAGAGAAAAAAGGAAAAGAAAGAAAGAAAGAAAATTGAATAGATATATCAGTGAACAAACTGAAATATGACTGAAATTACTTCATTTTCCCCTAGAAGTCAAACTATGAAGCGCTTTATAGTCCACAAACTAAGCGTGTGGAGAGACTTGTGTTCCTGAAGAGCAACGTTGGCCCAGTTGGGCGGGGCTTGGTGTAACGGCTCCGTTCTCCACCAGACGGTGCTGTTTAGCTCACTGGGGTGGATTGTTGTGGCGCTTGTAGGTGTGTATGCACATGCACGGGAGTGGTGAAAATGGCATCACCCAGCTACCCAGTCTCTAGTATCAGAACTCTGTTCTCCCCGATCAGCAATCATGCACCTGTCCTTTGTCTTTGGCTTCCATCCACTCCCTGCTTTTACACAGTCTGTGACCAAGCCCCAGGCTGCATCTCCTTCCTGAGTTTTGTCTCAGATGTGGCTTTTTTCCAGATCCCTTACTTCTGAGGGACTGCAGATTTGACCCATTCTGCCCCTCTGTGGAAGGGTCTCACCGAGCAATGGCCAGGTGCCAGCCACACCCAGGAATGTTTGCGGGACCGTGCTGCTGCTGATGCCCAGAGACTGCGGCCGGATGCCAGACTGCCCCAGAAAAAGTTTGCGAGATAGTTTAGCAGCAGCGTTTCAGGGATTATGGAAAATCACAACACACATCTGGCACCAGCCTTCACCCTTAACGACCTTGTTCCAGCACCAGCAAATGTGGTTGTTCTCCCAGGTTCACTGGAACCTTGCCTTTGGGGGACCCACACAGCCTCTACCAGGTGTCCTCTCAGCAGGGGAACCAACTATCCCCATGTGGCCCTAAGACCTCTGGACTCCTGGAGATTCACCCTTCCCACCAGAACACTGCCAGATATTGAGCTGTGGAGTTTCAGACTCTGTGCTCCCCCTGTTTATAGAGTCTTAATGGAATTTAAACCCTCTCCTTTCTCCTTTCTCCCTTTTTGGTTCAGTCCCTGCGGCTGTTTACACTTTTTCACTTTCTCTCCAGCTGCTTTGGGGGGGGGGTGCTTTTCCTGTACTCTCCCCCATCTCCATCCTCTCTCTGCATGCAAAAGTGGCTCCCTGCCCTCCACAGCTTCTCTCTCCCCTAGTTTACCTCTCTGCGTGAGTACCTACTGAGTTCTGTGGTTCAGGTTGTGCAGATTGTTGTGTTAATCTTCAGATCAGTTTTCTAGGTGTGCAGAAGGTTTAGTGTTGGTTTGGCTGTATTTCATGGATGCAAGATGCACAAAAAACTTCCAGCTGTTCTGCCATCTTGTCTCCTCTCCTCCAAGCACTTTAACTTCTTTATGCCATGATGTTCTTGTCTATGAAATGGGATCATTATACTCACCTTCTGCACTCCCACTTATTTGTTGTAAAATTATACAAGGTAATGCAAGACTGTATCATAAAAGCCATATTTTAGGAAATTTAATTACATGCTGGGTACATATTACCTTGTTAATAATATCTTAGCTTGGGTTCTCCAAAAGCAGAGCCTGAGTCAAGAATTTGGATGCAGGTAGCTCATTTAGGAGGTGATCATGGGAGCAGGAGGGAATATTTAGGGGAAGTGAGGCAGGGAATGACAACAGGTGTCATCAGTGTCACTGCTGTAGGAATGGGGACTGGATTCTACTACATCCTCCTGAGAAAGTGCACAATTTTCCACCCGAAGGATGAGGGAATGCATTTATCCAGGGGTTCCTATACTCCATTAGTTAAGATTTGTCCCTGGGGGCATCAACCTCCTGCAATTTTGAGCTGCACTTATGCTTCTGAGAAGGCACTGAAACAGGTGGTGAAATGAGACACAGCTTGCATTTGAGATGGGACACTGTCAGCTTGAGCCTTAGCTTGCATGACACTGTCCCCTATAGCTGAGATCAAGGGTACATGTGACAAGAGGCTGTGACCCAGGACATCCTGACAGCATCTGCTACAAATATAGAGCTGTTGCAGGGTCCAGAATATACTAAACATTCAGTAACCAGTAGATATTACTTTATGTCTCTGACTTTGTTCTGTCTTAGATGGCTAACTTCTCAAGGGCAAACACGAGTTTTTTCCTCCTTTATTTCCTCTTCCTCTTCTTTCTTTTCTTCTCTTTTCCTCTAATGTTTGTTCTTTCTCCTCCTTCTCTTTCTTTTTCTTTGCTCTCCTTTTCCTCCCGTTCCTTTCCATTTCTTTTTTCTCCTCTCTTTCCTCTCTCCCATCCTCTTTTACCTACTAGCTAATATTTATGTATCCATAACATTTTAAATGTATTAATTCATTCCATCATCACAATGAATCCAGAATTTGCCTCCAGCATTTGTCTGTTTAGGTAGCCTCCCCCCGACATGGTGGAATGTCCTGCTCTGCACCTTCCCCATCTTCCTGAGAGCACAAGACATGCACCTGACTTCTGATAATCAGCTTATAGGCCTTAATTTCCTCATGACAAATGGATCAGGTACCCTCTTTCTCATGGTCATGAGGCTTTAAAATTGGTAAATGTTCAACACTGGCTCACTAAAAAAATTCCCTGGGTTTGTAGCATTTATTGATTTTTATGGTGTGAATACTCCTACCATTGGCAATTTCAAGCCAATGCGATGCCGCTGAATGCAAAGTTGGGAAGGGATGTGCAGTATCACACTGTTATGTGGTATTTCTACCATACAGATAAAATAGATTTACATGATCTAAACAGCATAGATACTAGTAAAATCTAGTAAAATAATGAGGAAATTATGAGTTTCAAATAGTTATTACCTTTGTCCTTAAGATAATTTAGGACTGGTTCCAGTATATACCACTGCTCAAAGGGATAATGGGTGGTAATCATGGATTCTAAGTGTGGCTGTGGTTATTACTATAGTTAAGAACTCAAGTCAGGGACTCAGGAAAATGTCAACTATGCCCTGGAATGCAGAGTGTCTCATTTGTCTTAGGCTGGCACCCAACCCTGTGGATGATGCAGGACTGCTCTCCTTCGCTACATTTTCCTGGCTTACACCAGTGATGGTTAGGGGCTATAAGCATACACTGACTGCGGACACCCTGCCCCCGATGTCACCATATGACTCATCAGACACCAATGCCAAAAGGTATGAGGATTTACTTGGGTTACCTCAGGAGAGGAGCTCACCCTATGAAGAGCCCTTTGTGTGCACCCATTTCCTGGGTGTGGAAATGGACACCTCCAGGTCACTGGTGGCCTTCCTCAGTGGCTGCTCTGTAAAGCAGGATTGGACTGACTCAACTTATTTGGGGAGGCAAGAATTGGGGAGATTTGGTGTGTAAAAAGGATTGATTGAGAGCTACAGCCTGAGGCTCAGGACCATGCTGGCTGGGTTGTTGGTGAATTGTAGGAGCACTACAACAGGATGAGGGTGACCAGAATTTCACTTCACACTAAGCTGGCCAGACCCACCTGGGCTGCTGCTGCAGGCAGCTCTAGGCATTGCATTTTGCTTTAAAAATCATTTTTGGGATTTTGGGGCACTTGGGTGGCTCAGTTAGTTGAGCGTCCAACTTCAGCTCAGGTCATGATCTCACAGTTTGTGAGTTCAAGCCCTACATCAGGCTCTGTGCTGACATTTTAGCCTGGAGCCTGCTTTGGATTCTGTCTCCCTCACTCTTTGCTCCTCCCCTGCTCATGCTCTGTCTCTCTCTATCTCAAAAATAAATAAACATTAAAAAATCATTATTGAGCTTTTATATTGCAAAATATGTTTAGGTTGAACCAAATGAAGCCACCAATATTTGACAGTTTTGACTTGCAAAAAATGTAACTTTCACTAATTCTACCTAATTAATATTCATTCTAAAAATGTTAAAGCAACAAACATTTAAGAAGTGGGAGTATCTCACCATACTCCAACTCTGCTCCCCAGAGGTCAGCATTGTTAAATGTTGGTGTTGATGTATCCAAATTTTTTTCTACTCTGATTAAGCACACTCTGTGCGCTGATCTGCTGATCAGTGCCTCTTCTTATTCCCCCTACTTACATGTCATGGGTTTTTTTCTTTAAACACAATGAAGCACACTATATAATATTTAACAGCTTTGCTGTTTTTAGTAAGCATTTACAAACACTTTTCTATGTCAGCATAAGTATAAAGACATTAATTCTTTCTACCATCTGCATTGACCTTTAATGTTGCTATGAATCATAATGTCTTAATGGAAAAATTCTCAAAGCCTTCTTCTGCACTTGTTTCTTCTGGGAGTCTTCTCATCTTTGGCCACAGGGGGTAAAGTGCAAGGCATTGCCTGAAGTGTGTGCTCAAAGGGATAGGAGCTTTAATCATGGTCTTGCAATTGTTTCTACAATTGTGCTTTCCCTCATCTGTGTATTGTATACATTTAATTCAATGGAAGTTTCCCAAAATCTACACTCCAGAGAAAGTTGCTAGTGATCTCAGAGAGAAGGGGCTGGACTGGACCAGTGCCTGTGTAGTATTGGATTTTCCTTCTATTTCTCTGGACAGTACTTCCTGTCTGTTTTTAATGTTTCCTTCCATCTACCCAGCATCAATTTGGATCCTCTTCTCTTCCATTCTATGCCTGTTCCTAGGTGAACTTACCCACTTCAAAGACAACACCATATGCAACCTTAACAACAGGCTACTTCAATCCATGCATCTCTTCCAGACTCTGAATTCATATGCCCCGCATCCAATTGGACAGCTGCACTTGGATGACTCACAAGCATCTTATATCTAAAGCTGTGTTCTTTTTTAAAATTTATTTTATTTTTTTTAATTTTGTTTTTTAATTTACATCCAAATTCGTTAGCATATAGTGCAACAATATTTCAGGAGTAGATTTCTTAATGCTCTTACCCATTTAGCCCATCGCGCCTCCC
>NW_024421961.1:0-197 GCF_014898765.1 Herpailurus yagouaroundi | reverse complement strand
GTCTCTTATGTTTTGTCCCCCTCCCTGTTTTTATATTATTTTTGCTTCCTTTCCCTTATGTTCATCTGTTCTGTGTCTTAAAGTCCTCATATGAGTAAAGTCTTTCTTTTGTCTGACTAATTTTGCTTAGCATAATACCCTCTAGTTCTGTTTACGTAGTTGCAAATGGCAAGGTTTCATTCTTTTTGATTGCTGAG
>NW_024421960.1:0-3197 GCF_014898765.1 Herpailurus yagouaroundi | reverse complement strand
GGCCAGGAACCCACCTTTTGCAATAACTCAGCTGTGAGCAACTTCACAGTGCTTGTCCATTTCACATCTATGATGGACTCTGATTAAAGAGAATTTCCCCAGAGACATCCTGGGGCATCTAGAAAAGGCCTGACATTGGGATTTGGGGAAGGGCCTGATGAGAATTATGAGGTGTGAGTAAAGCGGGTAGAAGCCATCAACGCTCAGGGACCTGGCCACCGGCTTCTATCCTCAGGTGTGAATGCTGCGTGTCATGTGTCACCCTAGACAGCCCCCAGGCACCCTGAGAGCCCACCCCAGGTCTCCAGCGGCACAGAGAACACCACAGGGAAGGGTCTGGACCCTGACTCAGCGCCTCTGTTTATCCCACAAGGTCTACAGAAGGGGATGCAGGCCTCCTTCCAGCCCCCATCCTGGAACAGCAGCATCTGAATCTAGGTGGCCCTCAGGCCCAGCCAGAGAGCAGAGACGGCCGTCAGCAGGCTTTCTGGAGCAGCCGGCCCTGCTCAGTCCAGCCTGGGGAGTGCTGCCCGGGAGCTGCGTCTGTCCAGCCTTCATTGTCGGGTCGGGCTGGTGACCAGGCTCTCTGCCTGTGGGGACTTATTCCTTTGAAAGTGGGAGGAATAAGCTTACGTGGTTGTATTCCAGACATCAACATGTGTGAGCGACCCTGGAGGACGCCCTGTGTACCCTACGTTGACTGCCAGGGCGTGGATGGGAGATACTGCGTGTGCGGCCCAGGGCAGGAGCTGATTCCCGAGATGACGTTCAGGAATGAGAGTGAAAACATGTGTCAAGGTAAGAAGGGCTTTGCGCCTCCTGTCTCCTCATCCTCGAGGTTTGAGGTCATGGACCCCACTCTGTCCAGGCCTCAGAGAGCCGTTCTGGGCACCTACACCTGTAGCCCAACCCTCCCCAAAGCCCCAGACTCAGATCCCTCTGCAGACTGGCACTGAACTCGATTTTGGAGCATCTCCCTTGCCGCCCGGCATTTTACTTTCAGAAAACCAGAGGGATGGCATCCGACATACTTCACAAGCTCACGGCATGTTATGTTCCGGAGCAATATCCACCCTCTTCTTCTTCATCAGTGGCAGCCAAGATGAGACTTTCCCCCTGCTCCCCCGAGATCCACACAGGCTCAGCCACACCAGGACCCTTGCCAGCCCCCCGGCATCACGATGGACCCAGGAGCCCTGCCCATAAATGTGGGAGGGGGGCGATCCCAGGGTGGGCCTACCTTCCCTGACCCACAACCCGGCCTGGAAAAGACGCCTCCTAGCACTCTAACCGGCTTCTTGGCCTCCAGGCTCTAATTGCCCATGCCGGGCTCTGCCCTGAACCTCGCCTGTAATTTTAGTTCACAGGCCAGTGGGCAACTCAGGTGACTGGGATGTGGAGGATGTTGGGAGGAGGTGGGAAGAGCGAAATGGGCCACTCCACACACGCTTTAAGATTCAGGCGAATGAAAGAGGCTGCCGTCCGGGCTGGATGAAAACAGAGGGGATCATTGCCAGAGGCGTGACCTTCTTCCAAAGAGGTCAACCCGAGGCCCTACGTTGACCCAGACACTCAGACAGAAGGTGGAGGCGGAGCCCCACTTGGTAGGGCACACAGGTCTGCCCCCCTGGTGGGAGGCCAAGGGCAGAGAAGACAGAATCATCTGCCATCCCTCACCCATGGGCGCCTGCCCCCTCTCCAGCCACCCAGCCATCACCCACCACTGGCCCTGCTCAGATATCTCACCACTTTCTTTTAGTCTGGAGAATTCCTTCATGGGGATCAGAAAAGGCAACTTCACGGCCCCAAAGCTGCCTGGCCGGATGTCAGCCCCACCGTCCACCTCAGCCTGGTCCTCACCGTCCTGGTGACCCTGCCTATCCAGCAGGACCTTCATTCTCCTGACCCTTTCCCTCAAGCCTGGCTGGAAGGTCCTGGCTCAAGTGTGGGACTTGTCCATGTCCATAGAGCTGGAGTCTCAGGGTGAGCGTGGACGGGAGTGTGATGTCCTGCGAGGGTCACCAGGATTCCAAAGGTTATGCAGGCAGTGAGATCCACCCTGGGGAAGTCAGGACAAAGGCCATCGCCGGATGCCATGACAGGTCCTGGTCAGGAACGCAGTGTTTCCCCTGCACTCGGCTCCCAGGAAGGCCCACCCTGGACTTGTCCAAGTCCTCAGGCTGGGACTCAGGTGGCCGTGATGTCCCTGCTCCATCTGGGAGCCACCCAGGAAAGCTGAGGGCACCCAGAGCTGACAGACAGAGAGGGTTTAGGCCACTGCCATCCACATGTGGGGAACAGAGCATCCGGCCACACCGTCCTCCCATAGGATGCCCCATGTGAAATAGAAAAGGCACCCACTCACCAGAGAGGAGAGAGCAGGGCCTTCTCCAAGCAGATTTCTGCCGTCGCCAGAGAACAAAGAACCTGCCTATGGGGAAGGCACTGGATTTGAAGATTTTCTACTTCAAGGTTTACTCCCCTCCACTGGGAGAGGTTGGGGTTTCTGTGTTGTATCCCTGACGTCAGCTGCCTGTGTGTACTCTGTCCCCTCACCTAGAGTACCCGAGGTTCCACGAAGGCTGTGGTTGTCCTTGACTGACTCCTGGGGGAGTCCAGGGAGAGGGACAGACAGGCCGTGTCTTGGTTCTGTGTAAGGTACGAGAGCCTCCCTCCAGGGGGCAATGACCAGGCAGACAGGGGTTGAAACGGGACCTTGACTCTCCTCTGTCATCTCTCTGTTTTTCTGCCCCAGGGCTCTTGGTGCTGCTGCTGTTGACACTGGGGCCTGTACAGAAACTGAGTGGTAAGTCTGCCCAGCCAGCCCCATTGGTGACATAAGCTGGGGAGTGCATGCTGGGGTCTGGGTTCTCTCACCGATAAGGGGGTACGGGAAGGGAGCTTATTGCACAAATGAGGCTCACAGATGGTCTTCTGGGTATAAAAGAAGCTGTTTCTTCCTCCCTACATGTGCAGAGTTTTCTGAGCTCTTCCAATGGCAGCCATCCTTCTCTTTCCTCCCCCGCTCTACTCCTGGACCTCCAGCGGGCAGCTGGCTCCCTCCATTTCTTGCAGCTTTCTGACTGTGGTCTTGGTCCCCACAGCTTCTGCCCCCACAGACTGTGCTCAGTGGTGCCCTCCAAAGTCCTCATGTGTCAACGCCACGGCCTGTCGCTGCTCTCCGGGGTTCACTTCTT
>NW_024421959.1:0-1843 GCF_014898765.1 Herpailurus yagouaroundi | reverse complement strand
ATGTGTCAACGCCACGGCCTGTCGCTGCTCTCCGGGGTTCACTTCTTCATCCGGGGACGTCTTCACCGACCGCTTGGAGAATTGTGATGGTACAGGGGCCTGGGGGGGGGGTGGTGGTGGGCGCATGGAGACGTTGGGGGAGGTGATAGGGGGAAGATGTTCTCCTCTCTATGCCTCAGTTTGCTTGTCTGTAAATTGGGGATCATCGTTGTACCCACCCCACACGGATGGAGTGAGATTTAAAATCTGCCCGTGTGGAGAACCGATAAAGACAAGTATGAAGCGGACGGTCCAACACAAGCTCTTATCGTAGCTACTGCTGTTATTACTATGATCGTGCTCATTGCACAAGGAAAGGGGAGAAAGAATGGAAGCATCGGGAGGAAAGAAACACAGGACTTGAAAGCCCAGGCTCTCCTCCTGGCGTGAGCTCATCGGGAACTCCCGACCCCTCAAGGTCATGGAGGGGTCTCACTGTTCACAGCAGACCCATGAGGAAGCAGAGCTACTTGGTTTTTTAAATGATCAAATTTGGGGGGTGCTTGGTTAGCTTAGTCGGTTAAGCACCTGACTCTTGATCTCAGCTCTGGTCATGATCTCACAGTTTTTGAGGTTGAGCCCCACGTCAGGCACTGCACAGACAGCACAGTGTCCGTTTGGAATTCTCTCTTTCTCCCTCTTTCTCTGCCCCTCCCTCCCTCACGTGCCTGCCCGCTCTCTCTCTCTCAAAAATATGTAAACTTTAAATGATCAAATTTGGGCTTAGGGAGATTGAGGACCTTGTCCCAAAGTCCCACAATTAGTAATATGATGTAAATGTTACGATAAAAATGAAGAAAAAGGAAATTATCCCCATTTTACACCGAGAAATACTCTGCATGTACCGAAATAGACTTAGATGCATATTTTTTAAAAACGAAGGAAAATATTCCTAGCATGTTTGAAAAGATAAAAGAAAAAAAAAAACCTCTAAAATTTCCCAGTAGTCCGTGTAGTGCCCTTACGGGCGATTCTCTCGGTTTTCGTTGTTTTACATTTGCTTTGTCTTCCAAACGTCCGTGTGTCATTTAATATTTGGGGGAAAGTGAATTTCATCACGGAAAAAAAAAGGTGGTAGGACTCCTGCCCAGCCGCCCTCTCCCGATGCCCTGAGAGGCGCCCCTCGCGGACCCCCTGTACGTCTGTGCGCGCGTCGCACGGAGACTGCGGCCCGGGTGAGCGCGGCCAGGGGGCCTGCGGCTGCTGTGGCTGGACCCCCGCTCCCTTCTGGGAGCACGTTTGCCGGGTGAGACTTTCTCCTCGTCGTGTCTTCCCCTCCCGCGCGCCTCATTACCACCCGCTGGACCCCACCCCATCCCACGACCCCGGAGACGGGTGTCCAGCCATCGCCCCCACCTGAGAAGACGGGAGGGCGGTCCCATGGCCCAGACGGGCCCGTGCCTCTTGCCGCCTGCTGTCCCGTCCTGGGGCTGACGCCCACAGCCTGGGCCCGGGGCCTCGGAAGGAAGTCCTCGAGTTCGGGTAGGAGACTCTGCTCTGGGGGAGACCAGCTGCCTGCCAGACCCCCACTCAGCACGAGGTCATGAGCCCTTGCAGGCTCTGAAAGTCTCTGGTCCCCCGATGGGAGTGTCCGGGACCCAACGTTCTGCCCCTGCCCTTTGATTCACCTGATCAAGTTGTTGAGGCTGTCGATAGCTGACGGTGTCCAGCCTTGCTCTGTGGGTCCTCGAGCTGCTCGGAGGGGCCAGGGTCGTGGCCATCTTTCCCCTCACGTTTACAGAACAGGAAGAGCTAGGAGGCCAGGAACCCACCTTTTGCAATAACTCAGCTGTGAGCAACTTCA
>NW_024421958.1:0-3266 GCF_014898765.1 Herpailurus yagouaroundi | reverse complement strand
ACACACACACACACACACACACACACACACACACACAAACACACACACACACACACACACACACAAACACACTCATGCACTATTTTCCTCCCTCCTCCCCAATGCACGTATTTTTAAGTCCTATATTCTAGAAGGAAAGGAGATACAGAGGTGTCTCTTCTCTCTCTCTCTCTCTCTCTCTCTCTCTCTCTCTGCAATATCAGAACCCAAATCCTGTGAAGAGATAGCCCTGTGCCCCCTTTGTCACATGGGGGAAGACATATTACCTCCTCACTTCCTCTGGCCCCCCTGCCCTGCCTCCCAGGTAACACTGCTCACTCACTTTTGGTGTCTTATTTGGCCTGAGTGCAAACACGCCTCCTCGCTGTCGCCGGGTCATGAGCACCTTTCTTCCTTTGGTAAACATTTACCAGACTGGGCCAGACACGGGGCTCAGGCCAAGGGTACAGAGGCAGGGGGTGTGTCTCTGCTCTCAGGTGGCTCACAGTCTAGGGAGGGAGACCAGATAGAAAAAAAATCACAGGTTCCTCACATGCTGTGGGTCCGGCACTTACCAGAGCTGCTTCATTACCTGGGGCAAGGAACTTCGTTAAGACTCAGTTTCCCCAGTTGTAAAACTAAGAGGAAAATAAGAGCCCCTTCACAGAGTTGTGGTGACAGACGGCACCCGAGGAGGTGCATGGGGCATACTCAGCCACTCGGCCTGTGGCACATGCTCAGTAAATAATAGTAGCTATGCTTAATGAATGTCGACTATACCACAGGCACATTTCACGGGGACTACCCCGTCTAATAATCCTCATGAGACATTTAGGAGGAGATGGAGGTGTGGGAAGGCTAAAGAACATAATCCGGGTCCCACCGTAAGCTGAGATTCCACCCCAGGCGTTCTGGCTCTCTTGCGTGCTTTCTTGCTCTGCTACTATACCCCCATCCCCCGGCCCTCACCCCCAGGTAACACTGGCTCCCATTCTTTTAGCAGCAGAGTGTCATGGGTGCACAGAGGAAGGGTGCCTTACATAACCTGTCGGGGGGAGGGGGGGATGGGGGTATAGTAGCAGAGCAAGAAAGCACGCAAGAGAGCCAGAACGCCTGGGGTGGAATCTCAGCTTACGGTGGGACCCGGATTATGTTCTTTAGCCTTCCCACACCTCCATCTCCTCCTAAATGTCTCATGAGGATTATTAGACGGGGTAGTCCCCGTGAAATGTGCCTGTGGTATAGTCGACATTCATTAAGCATAGCTACTATTATTTACTGAGCATGTGCCACAGGCCGAGTGGCTGAGTATGCCCCATGCACCTCCTCGGGTGCCGTCTGTCACCACAACTCTGTGAAGGGGCTCTTATTTTCCTCTTAGTTTTACAACTGGGGAAACTGAGTCTTAACGAAGTTCCTTGCCCCAGGTAATGAAGCAGCTCTGGTAAGTGCCGGACCCACAGCATGTGAGGAACCTGTGATTTTTTTTCTATCTGGTCTCCCTCCCTAGACTGTGAGCCACCTGAGAGCAGAGACACACCCCCTGCCTCTGTACCCTTGGCCTGAGCCCCGTGTCTGGCCCAGTCTGGTAAATGTTTACCAAAGGAAGAAAGGTGCTCATGACCCGGCGACAGCGAGGAGGCGTGTTTGCACTCAGGCCAAATAAGACACCAAAAGTGAGTGAGCAGTGTTACCTGGGAGGCAGGGCAGGGGGGCCAGAGGAAGTGAGGAGGTAATATGTCTTCCCCCATGTGACAAAGGGGGCACAGGGCTATCTCTTCACAGGATTTGGGTTCTGATATTGCAGAGAGAGAGAGAGAGAGAGAGAGAGAGAGAGAGAGAAGAGACACCTCTGTATCTCCTTTCCTTCTAGAATATAGGACTTAAAAATACGTGCATTGGGGAGGAGGGAGGAAAATAGTGCATGAGTGTGTTTGTGTGTGTGTGTGTGTGTGTGTGTGTTTGTGTGTGTGTGTGTGTGTGTGTGTGTGTGTGTGTGTGTGTTTTGCTGCTGCTTAGCCTCAGGAATAGAGACTGATATGCCCCCACCTAGATCTCCCCTACACACACGCACACACATGCACATCCACATGCAGACACCTACGCACACACATCCACACGCACATACATACGTGCATGCGCATACACACACACGCACGCACACGCATGTCTTCATTGTTGCTGAGTTGCTGTAAATGCTCATCCAAGTTCCATGGCATTCTGAGCTGTCCTTCCTGAAGCTTTTATTCCAGAAAAGAACGTGGAAATGGTGGAAGGAGGTTTATTTTCTTTTGGCTATTTTTGTCTTGGGTGAGAGGCATCGAGGAGCCCAAATTGCAGCAAAACACACACACACACACACACACACACACACACACACACACAAACACACACACACACACACACACACACAAACACACTCATGCACTATTTTCCTCCCTCCTCCCCAATGCACGTATTTTTAAGTCCTATATTCTAGAAGGAAAGGAGATACAGAGGTGTCTCTTCTCTCTCTCTCTCTCTCTCTCTCTCTCTCTCTCTGCAATATCAGAACCCAAATCCTGTGAAGAGATAGCCCTGTGCCCCCTTTGTCACATGGGGGAAGACATATTACCTCCTCACTTCCTCTGGCCCCCCTGCCCTGCCTCCCAGGTAACACTGCTCACTCACTTTTGGTGTCTTATTTGGCCTGAGTGCAAACACGCCTCCTCGCTGTCGCCGGGTCATGAGCACCTTTCTTCCTTTGGTAAACATTTACCAGACTGGGCCAGACACGGGGCTCAGGCCAAGGGTACAGAGGCAGGGGGTGTGTCTCTGCTCTCAGGTGGCTCACAGTCTAGGGAGGGAGACCAGATAGAAAAAAAATCACAGGTTCCTCACATGCTGTGGGTCCGGCACTTACCAGAGCTGCTTCATTACCTGGGGCAAGGAACTTCGTTAAGACTCAGTTTCCCCAGTTGTAAAACTAAGAGGAAAATAAGAGCCCCTTCACAGAGTTGTGGTGACAGACGGCACCCGAGGAGGTGCATGGGGCATACTCAGCCACTCGGCCTGTGGCACATGCTCAGTAAATAATAGTAGCTATGCTTAATGAATGTCGACTATACCACAGGCACATTTCACGGGGACTACCCCGTCTAATAATCCTCATGAGACATTTAGGAGGAGATGGAGGTGTGGGAAGGCTAAAGAACATAATCCGGGTCCCACCGTAAGCTGAGATTCCACCCCAGGCGTTCTGGCTCTCTTGCGTGCTTTCTTGCTCTGCTACTATACCCCCATCCCCC
>NW_024421957.1:0-6670 GCF_014898765.1 Herpailurus yagouaroundi | reverse complement strand
TATACAGACACTTTTAAGGAAAATCTCACTTCAGTAACTCCTTTCTTTCACCTGGGTGAAATTATTAGCTCCTTAGTTTGCTGAATTTTTTTGGCAATCAGAGCCTACCTTTCCATAACTGTCAAAATCCCTTGATAACCCTCAAAAGTTTGTGACACTTCTCCTGGGTTTACAACAATACTATGGTTTAATGGCCTTATTTCTATTTTTATCTTTATTCTGTGATTTCAGTGAAATTTGGGGAGGGTACAAAGGCAATTCACATGTTCAACTACCTTTTGTTAATCAGATCTATTATCCTTAGATTTATAACAAACAGTTTTGTATTTCCTGGCTTCTTAACAAAACAGTCAGGGTCAATAACCTCTTCCAAACCAAATAAGACAATTCAGTTTTTGTTTTCATTTTTCTTATTTTACACTCCCCACACACCAATTTCTTTACCACCAATTCTCTTGGGTTTGGTTATAATCTTTTAAAATTATGACTCTTCTGGTTACCTATCCTTGCTTAATACTTGTATTAAATTCCACAATTTCATTGTCAATAATTATTAATATTTAATTACAACTTTTATTTTCCTTTTCTTTTACATCATTATTTGCATTGTATGTTATCCTAGTTCTTGGATTTTTTTTTTTTTACCATTTTTTTGCAGTAATTTTGGAAATAGAGTCCTTTGTCATCGGCTTGTCAATACCATTTAACTAGAGTAGTTATTATTATCATCTCCAGATTCTAAATGAAGAATCAGAGGCTTGGGGTGCCTGGCGGGCTTAGTTGTTTGAGTGCCTAACTCTTGATTTCAGCTCAGGTCATGATCCTAGGGTCATGGGATCAAGCCCCCTGCACTGGGCTCCATGCTGAGTGTGGAGCCTGCTTAAGATTCTCTCTCTCCCTCTACTCCTCTCCCCTGCTCATGCTCTGTCTCTCTCTCAAATAAATTAATAAGAAAGAAAGAAAGAAAGAAAGAAAGAAAGAAAGAAAGAAACAGAAAAAAAAAGAAGAAAGAAAGAAAGAAAGAAAGGAAAGAAAGAAAGAAAGAAAGAAAGAAAGAAAGAAAGAAAGAAAGAAAGAAAGAGAAAGAAAGAAAAAGAAAGAAACAAAGAATCGGAGGCGTTCCTGGGTGGCTTATTCAGATAAGCATCCAACTTTGGCCCAGGTCATGATCTCACTGTTCATGAGTTAGAGCCCTGCGTTGGGCTCTGTGCTGACAGATCAGAGCCTGGAGCCTGTTTCGGACTCTGTGCCTCCCTTTCTCTCTCTGCCCCTCCCTTCCTTGCTGTCTGTCTCTCTGTGTGTGTCTCTCTCTCTCAAAAATAAATAAACATTAAAAAAATAAAAAAATAATTAAAAAAAGAAAGAATTAGAAGTTCAAAGAGATCAAGTTGACTTTTTAAAGGTAACAGAAATTCAGTGGCAAAGCTTGGACTGAAATTCAGATCTCCATATTTGCTGTTTGCTGTCTTTTGTTTTCCTGTTTGTTCCTCATTCATATAGAAAGTGTCACATAACACTTTGCTGCTTACTTCACCACCTTTTGTAGGAGTAGTTTGAAGGACCATTTTTACATATAAATCTGATTTATATAATTATTGTTGATGGCACATACAGTCATGTTCAGCTTGATTAGTTGAAGATCATTGTGAACATTAAGAATATGCTTTGACAAAATACTACATTAAGGCTTTCTGTGATTGTAACTATTATGAAATAATTATTCTTATAATATGCATACTAATGCATGAATATCTCGAATTGAACATAGAACAAAACGAAAAACATGATGGATTATGTAACACAGGTATTTTAACAAGATGGCATATCATGTGAAGATTCAAATTTGTTAGAGTTAAGGCCAACAGTAATTTACAATGTGTGCCTTTAAGACATAGAGAAAAATATTATAGATGTTAATGTAGCAGCTCATAAACAATAAAGATTATTTATGTACAAAAAAATAGCAAAGCAATATCCCTTATGAACATAATGCAAAAATACTCAACAAAAGGGGCGCCTGGGTGGCGCAGTCGGTTAAGCGTCCGACTTCAGCCAGGTCACGATCTTGCGGTCCGTGAGTTCAAGCCCCGCGTCAGGCTCTGGGCTGATGGCTCAGAGCCTGGAGCCCGTTTCCGATTCTCTGTCTCCCTCTCTCTCTGACCCTCCCCCGTTCATGCTCTGTCTCTCCCTGTCCCAAAAATAAATAAACGTTGGAAAAAAAAATTAAAAAAAAAATACTCAACAAAATACTAGCAAAACTGAATCCAGTAACATATACACCATGACTAAATGGAATTTATGCCAGTAATGTAAGGTTGGTTCAACATATGAAAATCAATCAATGTACTATGCCATACTGATAAAATACAAAAGTATAAAAAACACATGATTGTTTCAATAGATACAGAGAAAGCATTAAAAAAAACTCAAAACTCTTTCAAAATGAAAACAATCAGTAAACTAGTAACAGAAAAGTTCTTCCATGTGATAAAGGGCATGTATGAAAACCCACAGCTAACATCAGACTCAATAGTGAAAGACTAAAAGCTTTCTTCCTAAGATCAAGAACAAGACACAGAAGTGCACTCTCACTAATTAAAAAAAATTTTTTTTTGATGTTTATTTTTGAGACACAGACAGACAGACAGACAGACAGACCTGAGCAGGGGAGGGGTAGAGACAGAGGGAGACACAGAATCTGAAGTCGGCACAGAGCCCGATGCAGGGCTCAAACCCATGAACTGTGAGATCATGACCTGAGCTGAAGTCAGACGCTTAACTGACTGAACCACCCAGGTGCCCCGCACCCTCACTACCTTTATTCAACAGTGTACTGGAGGTTCTATTCAGCCCTAAAATTAGGCAAGAAAAAAAAGAAGGCATGAAAAGAAGAAATAATTTATTTCATGTAATTTCCTGGAAGTTGCACATACTTTTTCTGCTAGCATCCCGTTGGCAGAACTTAATTATGTAACCACATATAACTTTGAGAAAGTTAGGTAATGTAGTATCTATTCTTGAAAAACTTGTGTCTGGTCAAAATTTGGGGCTTTTATTTTTGAAGAAAGGTTAATAGGTATTGGAAAACAAGTAACAGTTTCTTTCACATTTATTAAAAGCAAATCAAAAAAGCAATTTGCTATTTAAATTTTTTTTCTTTCTCTGTTTCTTTCCTTTTCTTCCTTGTCTTTTTCTTTTTCTTTTATC
Source organism: Herpailurus yagouaroundi (assembly GCF_014898765.1). Classification (NCBI taxonomy): domain Eukaryota; kingdom Metazoa; phylum Chordata; class Mammalia; order Carnivora; family Felidae; genus Herpailurus; species Herpailurus yagouaroundi. Next base: position 3,463 of record NW_024421957.1, on the reverse strand, counting down.
ACATGGGTTGCACAGGTTAAAAAGATTGCTAATTTAAGTGCAATGTGGGAGAACCTGGGTGGCTCAGTTGGTTAAGCATCCAACTCTTGATTTTGGCTCAGGTCATGATCTCATGGTTCATGAGATGTAGCCCCAAGTTTGGCTCTGTGCTGACAGCATGAAGCTTGCTTGGACTTCTCTGTCTCTCTTTCTGTCTGTCTCTGCCCCTCCCCTGCTCAAGCTCCCCACTCCCAAATAAATAAATAAACTTAAAAAATAAAGTAGTATGGGGGCGCCTGGGTGGCTCAGTCGGTTGAGCATCCGACTTCAGCTCAGGTCACGATCTCACGGTTCGTGAGTTCAAGCCCCGCGTCAGGCTCTGGGCTGATGGCTCAGAGCCTGGAGCCTGCTTCCGATTCTGTGTCTCCCTCTCTCTGCCCCTCCCCCGTTCATGCTCTGTCTCTCTCTGTCTCAAAAATAAACATTAAAAAAATTTAAAAAAAAAAATAAATAAAGTAGTATGGTCCTCTGGGTGGGATCTTGGAACAAAAGAGGACATTAGTAGTAAGGCTAGTAAAATCCAAATACATTTTGCAGTTTAATTAATAATATTGTACTAATGTTAATTTCTTAGTTTTATAGATATATAACATGGTGATGCAAGATGTTGACATTAGTGGAAACAGGATGAGAAGTATACACAAACTCAGTATTATTGTTGCATTCTTTCATAAATCTAAAATTACTTAAAAATAAAAAGTTAGGGGTGCCTGGGTGGCTCAGTCAGTTAAGCGTCCAACTTTGGCTCAGGTGATGATCTCACAGTTCGTGAGTTCGAGCCCCATCTTGGGCTCTGTGCTGACAGCTCAGAGCCTGGAGCCTGCTTCAGATCTTGTGTCTCCCTTTCTCTCTGCCCCTCCCCTGCTCATGCTCTGTCTCTCTCTCTCTCTCTCTCTCAAAAATAAATAATAAAACATTTAAAAAAACTAAAATAAAAAGTGAAAAAAAAAAGATTGCTAATACTCAATTGTCAGGGGTTTGGAAAGAATTCTTATGCACTCCTGGTGGTAATATATATTACAGCCTGTTTTTAGAGAGTAATTAAGCATTGTTTATTAAATATGAATGTGTTTATATTTTTTTATTCAGAAAATCTATTTCTATCAGCAGTGCACGGTGGCAAGATGGTGATGAACATTTCCAAGAAGAGGAAGTCTATGGCAGATGGCATCTTTAAAGCTGAACTGAATGAGTTTCTCACTCAGGAGCTGGCTGAACATGGCTACTCTGGGATTGAGGTCTGAGTTACATTAACCAGGACAGAAATCATTGTCTTGGCCATCAGGACTCAGAGTGTTTCTGGTGAGAAGTGCTGGTGGATCTGGGAATTGACCCCTTGGTTCAGAAGAGGTTTGATTTCCCTGAGGGCAGTGTAGAGCTTTATGCTGAAAAGGTGGCCACAAGAGATCTGTGTCCCAGTGACCAGGCAAAGTCTCTGCTTCACACATTACTAGGAGGCCTTGCTGTTTAGAGGGCCTGCTATGGTGTGCTGTGGTTCATCATGAAGACTGGGGCCAAAGGCTGTGAGGTCGTAGTGTCTGGGACACTTGAAGGACATAGGGCTAAATCCATGATGTTTGTGGATGGCCTAATGATTCACAGTGGGGATCCTGTTAACTACTACATTGACACTGCTGTGTACTGTGTGCTGCTCAGACAGGGTGTACTGGGTATCAAAGTGAAGTTCATGATTCCTTGGGACCCAGATGGTGAGATTGGCCCTAAGAAGCTGGCCCTAAGAAGCCCCTGCCTGATCATGTGAGCATTGTAGAACCCAAAGATGAGATCCTGCCTACCACCCGCGTCTCAGAACAAAAGGGTGGGAGGCCAGAAAGGCCTGCCATGCTGCAGACAGTACCCACAGCATAACAAGGTTTCCTTGGCAGGTGGATCTGGAATCTGGATTTTGCTCTGTAAAGACCTTTAATAAAATCTTTGAAAAAGAAAAAAAAAACACAAAAACTACAATCTATTTCTTGGAATTCCTCCTATAGAAACTTGAATGCTAGCTTTTGGAGTGTCTTTCCCTTCTTAGATAATTCAGCATAATTCCTCCCAATGAATCTAGGAGGTTGTTAGAGAGTGGAATGTTTGGTTTTCTAACTTCAGAGTTAAAACAATCCTTATTTTTTTATAAAGTAACTTATTATAAAATAAATAAACATTTATTTATTTATTTATTTATTTATTTATTTATTTATTTAGAGAGCATGCAACTACAAGTGAGGGAGAGGCAGAGAGAGAGGGAGAGAGGAAGAGAGAGAGAGAGAGAGAAAGAGTGAGTCCTAAGCAGGCTCCAAGCTGTCAGCATAGAGCCCGATGAAGGGCTCAATATCATGAACCTTGAGACATGACCTGAGCTGAAACCTAGAGTCAGACACTTAACTGACTGAGCCACCCAGGCACCTCCGTATGGTTGATGTTTGAAGTAGAATGGAAATTAAGTTCCCAGAGTAGAGCTGGTTAAATAATTAAGTTCCTAGGCTTTTAACTCGAGGAGTAACAGGTCTGAAGGCCAATGGGGAATATGAAGGATACGATGCTACCTCTGGATCTGGAGAAAATGAAGTGTGGGAGGCTGAGTGGCCTCCAGCTGAGAGGGCTGCAGGGTAATTTCCCATTTTAGACAAGGAAGTGCATAAATGATCCTTGAAAAGGAAGAGGGATTACTTTGTAGGTTTTAAAATTTTCGAATTTAGTTTGTAAAGCACTGTGGAAACACTTGAGGGGGCACATAGCAGTGGTAGTTTGGGGCAGGGCACTAGAGATTCTTAGAGATTGGAGAAGTTTACACTTTTAGCGGGGATAAGCAACACAGAAAGATGAGGTTGCAATATAATTTGTACAACTACTGTTATGGTGGAATGTCCTGGGGTATTAGAAGTAGTCCAGCTTTTGGTAAATTTAACTAGCCATGCTTTCCTAGCCCTCAGCATTTGTGTATGATTTTTCCTTGGTCTGGAACACCTCCATCTCCTTTTCTCCCTTTCTCAGGTCAGTTCAGGCTATGTTTGGATCTATAACTTACTCCAGGAAGCCTTCCCTGAGTGCTTTCTCTCCTTTTAGCATGTGTACTTTTTCCCTGGTAGCCTTTCTCACCATACACAGTGAGTTAAGTTCTGGAGGAGAAAAGACAACTGTCTTGTAGAAGGTCCAGCCCCTATGTAATCATACCATAAATTACACGTCTTTATAGTGAATACTATTTTTTTTCAAGTTTAATATTATAAAATTCAATTCCAGTTTACAAAATAATTCAACATGTTTCTTTAAAAAAATTTTTTTTTCAACGTTTTTATTTATTTGTGGGACAGAGAGAGACAGAGCATGAACGGGGGAGGGGCAGAGAGAGAGGGAGACACAGAATCGGAAACAGGCTCCAGGCTCTGAGCCATCAGCCCAGAGCCCGACGCGGGGCTCGAAC
>NW_024421956.1:0-1044 GCF_014898765.1 Herpailurus yagouaroundi | reverse complement strand
CCTTCATAAGCTTTCTATAGTTTTCAGCATACAGATCCTTTACATCTTTGGTTAGATTTATTCCTAGGTATTTTATGCTTCTTGGTGCAATTGTGAATGGGATCAGTTTCCTTATTTGTCTTTCTGTTACTTCATTGTTAGTGTATAAGAATGCAACTGATTTCTGTACATTGATTTTGTATCCTGCAACTTTGCTGAATTCATGTATCAGTTCTAGCAGACTTTTGGTGGAGTCTGTCGGATTTTCCATGTATAATATCATGTCATCTGCAAAAAGCGAAAGCTTGACTTCATCTTTGCCAATTTGGATGCCTTTGATTTCCTTTTGTTGTCTGATTGCTGATGCTAGAACTTCCAGCACTATGTTAAACAACAGCGGTGAGAGTGGGCATCCCTGTCGTGTTCCTGATCTCAGGGAAAAAGCTCTCAGTTTTTCCCCGTTGAGGATGATGTTAGCTGTGGGCTTTTCATAAATGGCTTTTATGATCTTTAAGTATGTTCCTTCTCTCCCGACTTTCTCAAGGGTTTTTATTAAGAAAGGGTGCTGGATTTTGTCAAAGGCCTTTTCTGCATCGATTGACAGGATCATATGGTTTTTCTCTTTTTTTTTGTTAATGTGATGTATCACGTTGATTGATTTGCGAATGTTGAACCAGCCCTGCATCCCAGGAATGAATCCCACTTGATCATGGTGAACAATTCTTTTTATATGCCGTTGAATTCGATTTGCTAGTATCTTATTGAGAATTTTGGCATCCATATTCATCAGGGATATTGGCCTGTAGTTCTCTTTTTTTACTGGGTCTCTGTCTGGTTTAGGAATCAAAGTAATACTGGCTTCATAGAATGAGTCTGGAAGTTTTCCTTCCCTTTCTATTTTTTGGAGTAGCTTGAGAAGGATAGGTATTATCTCTGCTTTAAACGTCTGGTAGAACTCCCCTGGGAAGCCATCTGGTCCTGGACTTTTATTTGTTGGGAGATTTTTGATAACCGATTAAATTTCTTCGCTGGTGATGGGTCTGTTCAAGCTTTCTATTTCCTCCT
>NW_024421955.1:0-2925 GCF_014898765.1 Herpailurus yagouaroundi | reverse complement strand
AGTGAAATAAGCCATACAGAGAAAGACAGATACCATATGGTTTCACTCTTATGTGGATCCTGAGAAACTTGACAGGAACCCATGGGGGAGGGGAAGGAAAAAAAAAAAGAGGTTAGAGTGGGAGAGAGCCAAAGCATAAGAGACTGTTGAGAACTGAGAGCAAACTGAGGGTTGATGGGGGGTGGGAGGGAGGAGAGGGTGGGTGATGGGTATTGAGGAGGGCACCTTTTGGGATGAGCACTGGGTGTTGTATGGAAACCAATTTGACAATAAATTTCATATATAAATAAAAAAAAAATCTAACAGCACACCTAAAGGAAATAGAAGCAGAACAGCAAAGACACCCCAAACCCAGCAGAAGAAGAGAAATCATAAAGATCAGAGCAGAAATAAATATAGAATCTAAAAAAACTGTAGAGCAGATCAATGAAACCAAGAGTTGGTTTTTTGAAAAAATAAACAAAATTGATAAACCTCTAGCCATGCTTCTCAAAAAGAGAAGGGAGATGACCCAAATAGATAAAATCATGAATGAAAATGGAATTTTCCCTCAGAAATACAAGCAATTATCAGGGAATACTAAGAAAAATTATATGCCAACAAACTGGACAACCTGGAAGAAATGGACAAATTCCTAAACACCCACACACTTCCAAAACTCATTCAGGAGGAAATAGAAAGCTTGCTGGACCCATAACCAGCATAGAAATTGAATCAGTTATCAAAAATCTCCCAACAAATAAGAGTCCAGGACCAGATGGCTTCCCAGGGGAGTTCTACCAGACGTTTAAAGCAGAGATAATACCTATCCTTCTCAAGCTATTCCAAGAAATAGAAAGGGAAGGAAAACTTCCAGACTCATTCTATGAAGCCAGTATTACTTTGATTCCTAAACCAGACAGAGACCCAGTAAAAAAGAACTACAGGACAATATCCCTGATGAATATGGATGAAAAAATTCTCAATAAGATACTAGCGAATCGAATTCAACAGCATATAAAAGGAATTATTCACCATGATCAAGTGGGATTCATTCCTGGGATGCACGGCTGGTTAAACATTCACAAATCAATCAACATGATACATAACATTAATAAAAGAAAAGAATCATATGATCCTGTCAATCGATGCAGAAAAAGCATTTGACATAATTAGCATCCTTTCTTAATAAAAACCCTTGAGAAAGTCAGGATAGAAGGAACATACTTAAACATCATAAAAGCCTTTATGAAAAGCCCACAGCTAACATCATCCTCAATGGGAAAAAACTGAGAGCTTTTTCCCTGAGATCAGGAACACGACAGGGATGTCCACTCTCACCACAGTTGTTTAACATAGTGTTGGAAGTTCTAGCATCAGCAATCAGACAACAAAAGGAAATCAAAGGCATCAAAATTGGCAAAGATGAAGTCAAGCTTTCGCTTTTTGCAGATGACATGATATTATACATGGAAAATCCGACAGACTCCACCAAAAGTCTGCTAGAACTGATACATGAATTCAGCAAAGTTGCAGGATACAAAATCAATGTACAGAAATCAGTTGCATTCTTATACACTAATAATGAAGCAACAGAAAGACAAATAAACTGATCCCATTCACAACTGCACCAAGAAGCATAAAATACCTAGGAATGAATCTAACCAAAGATGTAAAAGATCTGTATGCTGAAAACTATAGAAAGCTTATGAAGGTAATTGAAGAAGATATAAAGAAATGGAAAGACATTCCCTGCTCATGCATTGGAAGAATATTGTCAAAATGTCAATACTACCCAAAGCAATCCCAATCAAAATTGCACCAGCATTCTTCACGAAGCTAGAACAAGCAATCCTAAAATTCATATGGAACCACAAAAGGCCCCGAATAGCCAAAGTAATTTTGAAGAAGAAGACCAAAGCAGGAGGCATCACAATCCCAGACTTTAGCCTCTACTACAAAGCTGTCATCATCAAGACAGCATGGTATTGGCACAAAAACAGACACATAGACCAATGGAATAGAATAGAAACCCCAGAACTAGACCCAAAAACGTATGGCCAACTCATCTTTGACAAAGCAGGAAAGAACATCCAATGGAAAAAAGACAGTCTCTTTAACAAATGGTGCTGGGAGAACTGGACAGCAACATGCAGAAGGTTGAAACTAGACCACTTTCTCACACCATTCACAAAAATAAACTCAAAATGGATAAAGGACCTGAATGTGAGACAGGAAACCATCAAAACCCTAGAGGAGAAAGCAGGAAAAGACCTCTCTGACCTCAGCCGTAGCAATCTCTTACTCGACACATCCCCAAAGGCAAGGGAATTAAAAGCAAAAGTGAATTACTGGGATCTTATGAAGATAAAAAGCTTCTGCACAGCAAAGGAAACAACCAACAAAACAAAAAGGCAACCAACGGAATGGGAAAAGATATTTGCAAATGACATATCGGACAAAGGGCTAGTATCCAAAATCTATAAAGAGCTCACCAAACTCCACACCCGAAAAGCAAATAACCCAGTGAAGAAATGGGCAGAAAACATGAATAGACACTTCTCTAAAGAAGACATCCGGATGGCCAACAGGCACATGAAAAGATGTTCAGCATCGCTCCTTATCAGGGAAATACAAATCAAAACCACACTCAGATATCACCTCACGCCAGTCAGAGTGGCCAAAATGAACAAATCAGGAGACTATAGATGCTGGAGAGGATGTGGAGAAACGGGAACCCTCTTGCACTGTTGGTGGGAATGCAAATTGGTGCAGCCACTCTGGAAAGTAGTGTGGAGGTTCCTCAGAAAATTAAAAATAGACCTACCCTATGACCCAGCAATAGCACTGCTGGGAATGTATCCAAGGGACACAGGAGTACTGATGCATAGGGGCACTTGTACCCCAATGTTCATAGCAGCACTCTCAACAATAGCCAAATTATGG
>NW_024421954.1:0-8264 GCF_014898765.1 Herpailurus yagouaroundi | reverse complement strand
TGAATTACTGGGACCTTATGAAGATAAAAAGCTTCTGCACAGCAAAGGAAACAACCAACAAAACTAAAAGGCAACCAACAGAATGGGAAAAGATATTTGCAAATGACATATCGGACAAAGGGCTAGTATCCAAAATCTATAAAGAGCTCACCAAACTCCACACCCGAAAAGCAAATAACCCAGTGAAGAAATGGGCAGAAAACATGAATAGACACTTCTCTAAAGAAGACATCCGGATGGCCAACAGGCACATGAAAAGATGTTCAACGTCGCTCCTTATCAGGGAAATACAAATCAAAACCACACTCAGATATCACCTCACGCCAGTCAGAGTGGCCAAAATGAACAAATCAGGAGACTATAGATGCTGGAGAGGATGTGGAGAAACGGGAACCCTCTTGCACTGTTGGTGGGAATGCAAATTGGTGCAGCCACTCTGGAAAGCAGTGTGGAGGTTCCTCAGAAAATTAAAAATAGACCTACCCTATGACCCAGCAATAGCACTGCTAGGAATTTATCCAAGGGATACAGGGGTACTGATGCATAGGGGCACTTGTACCCCAATGTTCATAGCAGCACTCTCAACAATAGCCAAATTATGGAAAGAGCCTAAATGTCCATCAACTGATAAATGGATAAAGAAATTGTGGTTTATATACACAATGGAATACTACGTGGCAATGAGAAAAAATGAAATATGGCCTTTTGTAGCAATGTGGATGGAACTGGAGAGTGTGATGCTAAGTGAAATAAGCCATACAGAGAAAGACAGATACCATATGGTTTCACTCTTATGTGGATCCTGAGAAACTTAACAGAAACCCATGGGGGAGGGGAAGGAAAAAAAAAAAAAGAGGTTAGAGTGGGAGAGAGCCAAAGCATAAGAGACTGTTAAAAACTGAGAACAAACTGAGGGTTGATGGGGGATGGGAGGGAGGAGAGGGTGGGTGATGGGTATTGAGGAGGGCACCTTTTGGGATGAGCACTGGGTGTTGTATGGAAACCAATTTGACAATAAATTTCATATATTAAAAAAAAACCTCTTAGAAAATAATGTGGGAGGGAATTTAGGTGACCTTGTGTTTAGTGTTGAACGTTTATATACAACACAAAAAGCATTATCCATGGGAGAAGGAAACTGATAAATTGGACTTGATTAAAATAAATAACTTGGGGTTGGCCTCTATAAAACACTGCTAAAAATGAAAAGACAAACCACATAGTGGTAAAACACATATCTGATAAAGCACTGGTATCTAATTATACAAAAAACACTTGTAATTCAACGATAACAAACCAATTAAAACATGAGCAAAAAATATGAACAGAAACCTAATCAAAGAAGATATGCAGATGACTAACAAGTACATAGGAAAATGCTCAACATCATGTCATCAAGGCATTGATAACATTAATTAAGACAACAATGAGATAGCACTATATACGTATTAAAATGGATACAATCCAAAACATGGACAACACCAAATGTTAGCAAGAATGTGGATCAACAGGAATTTTCACTTGTTGCTAGTTGGAATGCAAAGTGGTACAGCCACTTTGGTAGAGAGTCTGGTGGTTCTTCACAACACGAAACATACTTTTATCATATGATCCAACAATCACATTCCTTGATATTTACCCAAATGAAAACTTAAGTCCAAATGAGAACCTGCACACAAATGTTTACAGTGTCTATATCCATAATTGCCAAGATTTGGAAGCAGCCAAGCTGTCTTTTTATAGGTAAATATAGGGGCGCCTGGGTGGCTCAGTCGGTTAAGTGTCCAACTTCGGCTCAGGTCATGATCTCACGGTTCGTGGGTTCGAGCCCCACGTCGGGCTCTGTGCTGACAGCTCAGAACCTGGAGCCTGCTTCACATTCTGTGTCTCCCTCTCTCTCTGCCCCTTCCCAGCTTGCACTCTGTCTATCTTTCTCAAAAATAAATAAACACTTAAAAAATTAAAAAAAATAATAGGTAAATATATAAAGAAACTGTGGTACATCAATACAAAGGAAGATCATTCGGTTATAAAAAGGAATGAGCTAGCAAGCAACAAAAATACATAGCACAATTTTAAATGAATATTTTTTAAGTGAAAGAAGCCAATCTACAGAGGCTATGTACTGTATGATTCCAGCTATATGACATTCTGGAAAAGAATGGAGACAGCAAAAAGATTAGTAGTTCCTGAAGTTTCAGGGGAAAAGAGGAGGGGAATAGGTGGAAAACTGGATTTTTGAGACAGTGAAATGCCTCTGTATGATACTGTAATGATAGATACATGAATGTATATATTTGTCAAAATTTATAGACTTTACAACATCAAGAATGAGCTTTAATGTAAACTATGGGCTTTTGTTAATAGTTAATAATAAAAATTGATCAGCATTGTGGATCTACATGTCCTGATTCCCAGAGAAGAGATACTTTTACAAGTAGATACAGTAATAGCTTTATTAAACATAAAGCTATGGTTGTTGTATAGTCACTTTGGCATCCTTGTGCCAGTAAATCAGCTGGATAACAATGGTGTTGCCATATTGGTAGAGGAATTGACCCATAAGTTTATGACGAAGTCTAGTTAACATTTGCCACCATGTATAGGTATAATTTTTTTCTTGTGATGAGTAATTTTAGGATTTTCTTTCTTAACAACTTTCAAATACACAATACAGTGTTACTAACTATACTCACCATACTCTGAATTACATCCCCAAGACGTATATGCTTTATTACTGGAAGTTTGCACCTTTTGACCAGCATTTCCCATATTTCCAAGCCCCCAAACCTCCCACCTCTGGCAGTCACTGATCTGTTCTCTATAAGATCTTTTTTTCTTTCTCTCTTCCTCCCTCCCTCTCTTTTTTCCTTCCTTCCTTCCTTCCTTCCTTCCTTCCTTCCTTCCTTCTTTCCGTCCTTGCCTCCTTCCTTCCTCCCTCCCTCCTTCTCTCACTCCCTTCTTTCTTTCCTTCCTTCCTTCCTTCCTTCCTTCTGTCCTTCCTTCCTTCCTTCCTTCCTTCCTTCCTTCTTTCCTTCCTTCCCTCCTTTCCTTTTTGGATTTCGCATATAATTGAGATCATACAGTATTTGTCTTTCTCTGACTTATTTCACTTAACATGATACCCTCAAGGTTCATACATGTTGTTGCAAATGGTAAGATTTACTTCTCTGTCATGATTTAATAATATTCCATTGTACATATACATACTGCATTCTCTTTATCCACTTATCCATCAAAAGACACTTAGGTTATTTTCATATCATAGTTATTGTAAATAATACAGTAAAGAACATGAAGTGCTGATATATTTTCAAGCCAGCGTTTGTTTGTTTGTTTTATTTCTTTAGGTAAATACCCAGAAGTGGAACCGCTGGATCATTTGATGTCTCTACCTTCAATTTTTTCAGGAACCTCCATACTGTTTCTCATAGTGGTTGCAACAATTTACATTCTCATCAACAGTGCACAAGGATTCCCTTTTCTCCTTGTAAACACTTGTTATATCTTGTTTTTTTGATAATAGCCATTCTAACAGGTGTGAGGTGACATCTCATTGTGGTTTTGATTTGTATCTCCCTGATCATTAGTGACGCTGGGACTCTTTTCATGTACATGTGTTCATGTACCTGCATGTCTTCTTTGGAAAAATGTCTCTTCGGATCACCTACCATTTTTTTAATTGGATTGTTTGGGTTTTGTTTTGTTTTGTTGCTATTGAGTTGTTTGATTTTGCACATAATCTCCTTATCAGATATATGATTTGTAAATATTTTACCCCATTCCATAGGTTTCCTTTTAATTTTGTTGCTGATTTCCTTTGCTGACAATTTTAGTTTGATGTGGTTCCACTTGTTTGTTTGTTTGTTGCTTTTGGAGTCATATCCAAGCCTTTTTTCATTTAGGAGTTTTATGGTTTTAGGTCCTACATTCTGGTCTTTAATCCATTTAATTAATTTTTGTGTGTGGTATAAAATAGTGGTCCAGTTTCATCTTCTGTATGTGGCTGCCCAGTTTTGCAACACTAGTTATTGAAAAGACTTTTCCCATTGTATTCTTGTCTCCTTTGTCATAAATTAATTGACTATGTATGTGTGGGTTTATTTCTGGGCTCTCTACTCTGTTTCTATATGTTCATTTTAATGCCAACACCACACTGTTTTGATTACTGCAGCTTTGTAATAAAGTTTGAAATTAGGGAGAGTGATGCGTCTAGCTTTGTTTATCTTTCTGAAGATTGGTTTAGCTATTTGAGGTCTTTTGTGGTTCCATACAAATTTTAGGATACTTCTCTTTCTATGAAAAACTCATTGGAGTTTTGATAGGGATTGCATTGGGTCTGTACCCAAGATTGCTTTAAGTAGTATGAATATTTTAATAATATTTTTTCTTTTGAATCCTGAGCACAGACTATCTTTCTATTTGTTTTTTTTTTTAATTAAAAAATTTTAATTTTATTTATTTATTTTGAGAGAGGGAGAATGAGCAGGGAGACGCAAAGAAAGAGGGAGAGAGAGAATCCCAAGCAGGCTCTGTACTGTCAGTGTGGAGCCAAACATGGGATTCGGACTCATGAACCACAATATCATGACCTGAGTCAAAATCAAGAGTCGGATGCTTAACCAACTGAGCCACCCAGACACCCCTTTGCATTTATTTGATCTTCTTCAATTATTTTAATTAATGTCTTATAGTTGTCAGTGTACAGGTCTTTCACCTACTTTGTTAAATGTGTTCCTAGTTATTAACTCTTTTTGATGCAATTTGTGAACAGGATTGTTTTCTTAAGTTCTCTCTCTCTGGTAGTTTATTTATATATAGAAATACAATAGTTTCTTGTATATTGATTTTGTATCTTGCAACTTTATAAAATTTATTAGTTCTAATGTTTTTTTTGTCCCCTATGGAGTCTTTAGAGTTGCCTACATATAATATCATGTCATCTACAAATAGAGATAGTTTTACTCCTTCCTTTCTAATTTGGATATGTCTTATTTCTCTTTCTTGCCTAGTTGCTCCAAGATTTGCAATGCTATGTTGAAGTAAAAGTGATGAGAGTGGGCTTCCTTGTCCTGTTCCTGATCTTAGAGGAAAAGCTTTCAGCTTTTCAATGGATCTATTCTTGACATTCATATGCCAAGTCTCAACTGTCAGTTGGGAAGCAGCATTATCAATTGCCTGAAAGTGTCTTGACAAACAGAGGTTCAGTGGTAATTGTCTTGGTAATTCCACCAAGCAATCCAGCTGGCCCAGAAGAGGTGGTATGGTAGGGTGGGGCATGGAGGTGATTCATATCTATCATGGCCTCTTGAAGTACTATAGCAGTGTAAGCTGTGTTTTTTTGCAAAACATTTGCTGGTAAGTTTTCCATGAAATTGTGACCAATTAGAATACTTAAAAACCTGTGGCATAAACTTAATGTGAGAAGAAAATGGATCTTCATGGTGCAAAGCATGGTTTGCAGCATATGCTGTTGGTACCAGGCTCCCTTTGTTAGTTCCTAGATGTAGTTTTGGCTACAAATCACTCAAACCTCCACTTTTTTTTTGTTTTTCAAAACATTGCTTACGTGCTTGTGCTTGAGATCCCTGGGATGTTATGCTCCTCCCCCAGAGACAGTGCCTTGTTAAAGTGTTTTGATGTAGGTGTATAGCCACCAGGCTTCTAGGTGGACAGATTTTGTTCTATAATTGATGTTACAGAGTGCCTAGAGATCTGGTAGAAGCTAGATGTCTCAAAAATACTCTTTGTATTTTCTCTACTTCTCATTCCGTACTTGTTGATCATTCTCACAAGTTTTTCCTGACTGCATTTGTCCTATACAGCACTGGAAAAAGAATTCTCATCTTGGAAAGAATCTTATTTCTGGGGAATCCAAACTAAGGAGATGGTGAAGAAGTCATGACATTGGTTATTTTTGGTGAAGAGAAGGGAATGCCTGGCACAGATTGGAGTGAGCTTCTGAAGTACTTAATGTGCTATTTCCCAATCCGACTGGTGATTACATGGCTATGTTTACTTGTGAATACTAGTGCTCTATACTTACAATTTTTGCAAAATTATGTACAAACATACATAAATTTAAAAGATTTTAAATGTGTATATTCTTTTCTCATATAATACTGCCTTAAAGAATTTATCTTAAGGAAATATTTGATTAAGTAAATGAAATTATATGTACACAATAAACAATACTAAAATGATGTATTCTAATAAATTATTACTTCTACCAAAAATATTGAATAGCACTGTATTACAGTACTTAGAATTTGATATATGGAAGGAAGGAAGAAATAAAATAATTATTGGCACTTTACATAGAAATGCTTTAAACATTAACAAATAGTGGGCCCAGAGGAGAATGATTTTTGCCTGAGATGCTGATTGAGTTTGGAGGTTGGGGGTGGTTGGTATCTAGAGAAATTTTAATTGTAAATCATATTGTAGTTGAATGTTTAAAGATAAACAAGAATTTATCAGATGCTTTAGTTTCTGTTAAATACATGTTTTCATAAGATTTGCTGCCAAATCTTGTTGTTGTAGCCAATTTCTTTCCAAAAGAGTATCAGCTGGAGAACATGCTTTTATACACACAAAACTTTGGACTACCTTTCCAAATATGTGAAATTTCAAACGACGTTTGAAGTTTCCTCTAATACTAAGACATTTTTTTTTAATTTTTTTTTCAACGTTTATTTATTTTGCGGACAGAGAGAGACAGAGCATGAACGGGGGAGGGGCAGAGTGAGAGGGAGACACAGAATCGGAAACAGGCTCCAGGCTCTGAGCCATCAGCCCAGAGCATGACGCGGGGCTCGAACTCACGGACCGCGAGATCCTGACCTGGCTAAAGTCGGACGCTTAACCGACTGCGCCACCCAGGCGCCCCAAGACATTTTATTTTAACGTTGGATGCGCTTAGTCGTAGAATCAGATGCCCTTTTAGAATTCAATTTTATTTTTAAATTATTTACTTAAATTTCAAATTAAAATTATAGAAAAATTACATAAGATAACTTAAGGTTATATTATTATTGTTGTTATTATTATTTAGTTTCTATGTATGCTTTACAATAATTTTGGTGGATGTTTCAAACACAAAATATATAGAGCTAGGTAACTCATAAGCTCATATCACAATAACTAATAATACTTGTATTATTAGTGAAAAGTAGAAGACAACTTTAATAGATAAATTGAAGATATGGACTCACCTGGTTTCATAAATGGCATAAAGTTTTTTGTGTTCTTTGACTGCATTCCTGAAAACAGTAAAAGAGGATAAGATATGAGCGTTAAAATATTGCTTAGATCTGAAATTCCTTCAATAAGCATATTGTCAAATTGTGTCTATTTGGTGAAATTCAATAAATAATACTTAAAGAAATGTACACACATTTTATTTTATTTTATTTTATTTTTTTTTTATATATGAAATTTATTGTCAAATTGGTTTCCATACAACACCCAGTGCTCATCCCAAAAGGTGCCCTCCTCAATACCCATCACCCACCCTCTCCTCCCTCCCACCCCCCATCAACCCTCAGTTTGCTCTCAGTTCTCAACAGTCTCTTATGCTTTGGCTCTCTCCCACTCTAACCTCTTTTTTTTTTTTTTTTTTCCTTCCCCTCCCCCAT
This sequence comes from Herpailurus yagouaroundi, assembly GCF_014898765.1. Taxonomy (NCBI): domain Eukaryota; kingdom Metazoa; phylum Chordata; class Mammalia; order Carnivora; family Felidae; genus Herpailurus; species Herpailurus yagouaroundi. Next base: position 627 of record NW_024421954.1, on the reverse strand, counting down.
GGGTTCCTGTTCAATTTCTCAGGATCCACATAAGAGTGAAACCATATGGTATCTGTCTTTCTCTGTATGGCTTATTTCACTTAGCATCACACTCTCCAGTTCCATCCACGTTGCTACAAAAGGCCATATTTCATTTTTTCTCATTGCCACGTAGTATTCCATAGTGTATATAAACCACAATTTCTTTATCCATTCATCAGTTGATGGACATTTAGGCTGTTTCCATAATTTGGCTATTGTTGAGAGTGCTGCTATGAACATTGGGGTACAAGTGCCCCTATGCATCAGTACTCCTGTGTCCCTTGGATAAATTCCTAGCAGTGCTATTGCTGGGTCATAGGGTAGGTCTATTTTTAATTTTCTGAGAAACCTCCACACTGCTTTCCAGAGTGGCTGCACCAATTTGCATTCCCACCAACAGTGCAAGAGGGTTCCCGTTTCTCCACATCCTCTCCAGCATCTATAGTCTCCTGATTTGTTCATTTTGGCCACTCTGACTGGCGTGAGGTGATATCTGAGTGTGGTTTTGATTTGTATTTCCCTGATAAGGAGCGACGCTGAACATCTTTTCATGTGCCAAGGAATTAAAAGCAAAAGTGAATTACTGGGACCTTATGAAGATAAAAA
>NW_024421953.1:0-1884 GCF_014898765.1 Herpailurus yagouaroundi | reverse complement strand
GGACAGGAGGACAGTAAGGTAGGACAGCTTGGACTTGAGCTTGGCCTTTGGTCACAGAAAGCGTCCCTGGTGGACCAGAGCAGGACTTTTCTCATGGGGTCATGCCATGGGTTCTTCCAAGGTCCCCTTCTGGGACCTCTGTCCTATACTTGCCTTGACCCTGACAGATGTGACTCCATTCCTGGTGCTGCCTGAGTCAATGGGGAGAAGCACATCTTGTCTTCCTGCCAAAATCTGTTCACTCCTCTAGCAGGCACTTTCAGACAAGATCTAAGATGACCCGGCTACATGGTTGTTCTCTCTCTGGTATGGCCCACATTTCATGCACAGGAAATGACCACTTCCCTTGCTCTGAAGAACTCTGGGAGTACATCCAAACTTACCCAGCACTCTCTCCTGTTCCTGTGCCTAGAGAGCAAATCACCCCTCTCTCGTCCCCTACCTCCTGGGGGCAGGAGCCAGGTGCCAGTCACCAAGCATGACTAGGGCACTATTCTCTGCATCTCCCTCTTGCAAGGATTAGCTTTCAATGCTCTACTACAGCGCCTCCATGCCTCCCTCAAAGGGAGAGATCAGGAGCAGCTCTTTCCAGAGGAATCTCTTCTCTAATATGCTCCTGCTCCACTCTGTCTGACCCTTTCCCTGTCTTATTTGGTTGAGGGTTAGGAGTGAAGGTACATGAGCCCTTTCCTTGATACATAGCATCATCAGAAACAGAGGCTGACTTCACTGGTGAGGACACCTGAGTTTCCAGTCTTGGTCCACCCATGAGCACCTCTGAAAGGTTAAAAGATGTTCCCATGAGCCAAGGGAGATAAGCATAGCCCAGGATCCCTGGTTCACTAGTGTATCACTAACCTTATGCCACCTCTATATAAATCTGTCCCCAGGCCTCCACTGCCTGACTCATTGTGTGGTCTCTCACTGGTGAGTCACCAATCTATGACTCAGTTTTCACATCCTACACAGGGCTCAGAGCTTGGCTGTTGGGATCCTGGGGACAGATTTATATAGAGGTGGCATAAGGTTAGTGATACACTAGTGAACCAGGGATCCTGGGCTATGCTTATCTCCCTTGGCTCATGGGAACATCTTTTAACCTTTCAGAGGTGCTCATGGGTGGACCAAGACTGGAAACTCAGGTGTCCTCACCAGTGAAGTCAGCCTCTGTTTCTGATGATGCTATGTATCAAGGAAAGGGCTCATGTACCTTCACTCCTAACCCTCAACCAAATAAGACAGGGAAAGGGTCAGACAGAGTGGAGCAGGAGCATATTAGAGAAGAGATTCCTCTGGAAAGAGCTGCTCCTGATCTCTCCCTTTGAGGGAGGCATGGAGGCGCTGTAGTAGAGCATTGAAAGCTAATCCTTGCAAGAGGGAGATGCAGAGAATAGTGCCCTAGTCATGCTTGGTGACTGGCACCTGGCTCCTGCCCCCAGGAGGTAGGGGACGAGAGAGGGGTGATTTGCTCTCTAGGCACAGGAACAGGAGAGAGTGCTGGGTAAGTTTGGATGTACTCCCAGAGTTCTTCAGAGCAAGGGAAGTGGTCATTTCCTGTGCATGAAATGTGGGCCATACCAGAGAGAGAACAACCATGTAGCCGGGTCATCTTAGATCTTGTCTGAAAGTGCCTGCTAGAGGAGTGAACAGATTTTGGCAGGAAGACAAGATGTGCTTCTCCCCATTGACTCAGGCAGCACCAGGAATGGAGTCACATCTGTCAGGGTCAAGGCAAGTATAGGACAGAGGTCCCAGAAGGGGACCTTGGAAGAACCCATGGCATGACCCCATGAGAAAAGTCCTGCTCTGGTCCACCAGGGACGCTTTCTGTGACCAAAGGCCAAGCTCAAGTCCAAGCTGTCCTACCTTACTGTCCTCCTGTCC
>NW_024421952.1:0-9798 GCF_014898765.1 Herpailurus yagouaroundi | reverse complement strand
CTGCTGCCACAGGGCCCCTCCTGAAGTGGATCACCTAAGGAGAAGCAAGCTAAGCCTGCCCCTCCTGCCCCTGCGCACCTTGCCTACCCACCCCAGCTAAGACGCCAGATCCCCAGCATCACAAGCCTGGCAGTGTGCAAGTAGCCCAGACAGGCCACCCCACCCCACAGTGAATCCCGCCCCTAGGAGAGGGGAAGAGAAGGCACGCACCAGTCTGACTGTGGCCCCAGCGGTGGGCTGGGGGCAGACATCAGGTCTGACTGCGGCTCCGCCCACCAACTCCAGTTATACACCACAGCACAGGGGAAGTGCCCTGCAGGTCCTCACCACGCCAGGGACTATCCAAAATGACCAAGCGGAAGAATTCCCCTCAGAAGAATCTCCAGGAAATAACAACAGCTAATGAGCTGATCAAAAAGGATTTAAATACTATAACAGAAAGTGAATTTAGAATAATAGTCATAAAATTAATCTCTGGGCTTGAAAACAGTATAGCTGACAGCAGAGAATCTCTTGCTACAGAGATCAAGGGACTAAGGAACAGTCACGAGGAGCTGAAAAACACTTTAAACGAAATGCATAGCAAAATGGAAACCACCACGGCTCGGATTGAAGAGGCAGAGGAGAGAATAGGTGAACTAGAAGATAAAGTTATGGAAAAAGAGGAAGCTGAGAAAAAGAGAGATAAACAAATCCAGGAGTATGAGGGGAAAATTAGAGAACTAAGTGATACATTAAAAAGAAATAATATACGCATCATTGGTATCCTAGAGGAGGAAGAGAGAGGGAAAGGTGCTGAAGGGGTACTTGAAGAAATAATAGCTGAGAACTTCCCTGAAGTGGGGAAGGAAAAAGGCATTGAAATCCAAGAGGCACAGAGAACTCCCTTCAGACGTAACTTGAATCGATCTTCTGCACGACATATCATAGTGAAACTGGCAAAATACAAGGATAAAGAGAAAATTCTGAAAGCAGCAAGGGGTAAACGTGCCCTCACATATAAAGGGAGACCTATAAGACTCGTGACTGATCTCTCTTTTGAAACTTGGCAGGCCAGAAAGAATTGGCACGAGATTTTCAGTGTGCTAGACAGAAAAAATATGCAGCCGAGAATCCTTTATCCAGCAAGTCTGTCATTTAGAATAGAAGGAGAGATAAAGGTCTTCCCAAACAAACAAAAACTGAAGGAATTTGTCACCACTAAACCAGCCCTACAAGAGATCCTAAGGGGGACCCTGTGAGACAAAGTACCAGAGACATCACTACAAGCATAAAACATACAGACATCACAATGACTCTAAACCCATATGTTTCTATAATAACACTGAATGTAAATGGATTAAATGCGCCAACCAAAAGACATAGGGTATCAGAATGGATAAAAAAACAAGACCCATCTATTTGCTGTCTACAAGAGACTCATTTTAGACCTGAGGACACCTGTAGATTGAGAGTGAGGGGATGGAGAACTATTTATCATGCTACTGGAAGCCAAAAGAAAGCTGGAGTAGCCATACTTATATCAGACAAACTAGACTTTAAATTAAAGGCTGTGACAAGAGATGAAGAAGGACATTATATAATAGTGACAGGGTCTATCCATCAGGAAGAGCTAATAATTATAAATGTCTATGCGCCGAATACCAGAGCGCCCAAATATATAAAACAATTACTCATAAACATAAGCAACCTTATTGATAAGAATGTGGTAATTGCAGGGGACTTTAACACCCCACTTACAGAAATGGATAGATCATCTAGACACACGGTCAATAAAGAAACAAGGGCCCTGAATGAGACATTGGAACAGATGAACTTGACAGATCTATTTAGAACTCTGCATCCCAAAGCAACAGAATATACTTTCTTCTCGAGTGCACATGGAACATTCTCCAAGATAGATCATATACTGGGTCACAAAACAGCCCTTCATAAGTTTACAAGAATTGAAATCATACCATGCATACTTTCAGACCACAATGCTAGGAAGCTTGAAATCAACCACAGAAAAAAGTCTGGAAAACCTCCAAAAGCATGGAGGTTAAAGAACACCCTACTAACGAATGAGTGGGTCAACCAGGCAATTAGAGAAGAAATTAAAAAATATATGGAAACAAACGAAAATGAAAATACAACAATCCAAACGCTTTGGGACGCAGCAAAGGCAGTCCTGAGAGGAAAATACATTGCAATCCAGGCCTATCTCAAGAAACAAGAAAAATCCCAAATACAAAATCTAACAGCACACCTAAAGGAAATAGAAGCAGAACAGCAAAGGCAGCCTAAACCCAGCAGAAGAAGAGAAATAATAAAGATCAGAGCAGAAATAAACAATATAGAATCTAAAAAAACTGTAGAGCAGATCAACGAAATCAAGAGTTGGTTTTTTGAAAAAATAAACAAAATTGACAAACCTCTAGCCAGGCTTCTCAAAAAGAAAAGGGAGATGACCCAAATAGATAAAATCATGAATGAAAATGGAATTATTACAACCAATCCCTCAGAGATCCAAACAATTATCAGGGAATACTATGAAAAATTATATGCCAACAAATTGGACAACCTGGAAGAAATGGACAAATTCCTGAACACCCACACTCTTCCAAAACTCAATAAGGAGGAAATTGAAAGCTTGAACAGACCCATCACCAGCGAAGAAATTGAATCGGTTATCAAAAATCTCTCAACAAATAAGAGTCCAGGAACAGATGGCTTCCCAGGGGAGTTCTACCAAACGTTTAAAGCAGAGATAAAACCTATCCTTCTCAAGCTATTCCAAGAAATAGAAAGGGAAGGAAAACTTCCAGACTCATTCTATGAAGCCAGTATTACTTTGATTCTGAAACCAGACAGAGACCCAGTAAAAAAAGAGAACTACAGGCCAATATCCCTGATGAATATGGATGCAAAAATTCTCAATAAGATACTAGCAAATCGAATTCAACGGCATATAAAAAGAATTATTCACCATGATCAAGTGGGATTCATTCCTGGGATGCAGGGCTGGTTCAACATTCGCAAATCAATCAACGTGATACATCACATTAACAAAAAAAAAAAGAGAAAAACCATATGATCCTGTCAATCGATGCAGAAAAGGCCTTTGACAAAATCCAGCACCCTTTCTTAATAAAAACCCTTGAGAAAGTCGGGATAGAAGGAACATACTTAAAGATCATAAAAGCCATTTATGAAAAGCCCACAGCTAACATCATCCTCAACGGGGAAAAACTGAGAGCTTTTTCCCTGAGATCAGGAACACGACAGGGATGCCCACTCTCACCGCTGTTGTTTAACATAGTGCTGGAAGTTCTAGCATCAGCAATCAGACAACAAAAGGAAATCAAAGGCATCCAAATTGGCAAAGATGAAGTCAAGCTTTCGCTTTTTGCAGATGACATGATATTATACATGGAAAATCCGACAGACTCCACCAAAAGTCTGCTAGAACTGATACATGAATTCAGCAAAGTTGCAGGATACAAAATCAATGTACAGAAATCAGTTGCATTCTTATACACTAACAATGAAGCAACAGAAAGACAAATAAAGAAACTGATCCCATTCACAATTGCACCAAGAAGCATAAAATACCTAGGAATAAATCTAACCAAAGATGTAAAGGATCTGTATGCTGAAAACTATAGAAAGCTTATGAAGGTAATTGAAGAAGATTTAAAGAAATGGAAACACATTCCCTGCTCATGGATTGGAAGAATAAATATTGTCAAAATGTCAATACTACCCAAAGCTATCTACACATTCAATGCAATCCCAATCAAAATTGCACCAGCATTCTTCTCGAAACTAGAACAAGCAATCCTAAAATTCATATGGAACCACAAAAGGCCACGAATAGCCAAAGTAATTTTGAAGAAGAAGACCAAAGCAGGAGGCATCACAATCCCAGACTTTAGCCTCTACTACAAAGCTGTCATCATCAAGACAGCATGGTATTGGCACAAAAACAGACACATAGACCAATGGAATAGAATAGAAACCCCAGAACTAGACCCACAAACGCATGGCCAACTCATCTTTGACAAAGCAGGAAAGAACATCCAATGGAAAAAAGACACTCTCTTTAACAAATGGTGCTGGGAGAACTGGACAGCAACATGCAGAAGGTTGAAAGTAGACCACTTTCTCACACCATTCACAAAAATAAACTCAAAATGGATCAAGGACCTGAATGTGAGACAGGAAACCATCAAAACCCTAGAGGAGAAAGCAGGAAAAGACCTCTCTGACCTCAGCCGTAGCAATCTCTTACTCGACACATCCCCAAAGGCAAGGGAATTAAAAGCAAAAGTGAATTACTGGGACCTTATGAAGATCAAAACCTTCTGCACAGCAAAGGAAACAACCAACAAAACTAAAAGGCAACCAACGGAATGGGAAAAGATATTTGCAAATGACATATCGGACAAAGGGCTAGTCTCCAAAATCTATAAAGAGCTCACCAAACTCCACACCCGAAAAGCAAATAACCCAGTGAAGAAATGGGCAGAAAACATGAATAGACACTTCTCTAAAGAAGACATCTGGATGGCCAACAGGCACATGAAAAGATGTTCAGCATCGCTCCTTATCAGGGAAATACAAATCAAAACCACACTCAGGTATCACCTCACGCCAGTCAGAGTGGCCAAAATGAACAAATCAGGAGACTATAGATGCTGGAGAGGATGTGGAGAAACGGGAACCCTCTTGCACTGTTGGTGGGAATGCAAATTGGTGCAGCTGCTCTGGAAAGCAGTGTGGAGGTTCCTCAGAAAATTAAAAATAGACCTACCCTATGACCCAGCAATAGCACTGCTAGGAATTTATCCAAGGGATACAGGAGTACTGATGCATAGGGGCACTTGTACCCCAATGTTCATAGCAGCACTCTCAACAATAGCCAAATTATGGAAAGAGCCTAAATGTCCATCAACTGATGAATGGATAAAGAAATTGTGGTTTATATACACTATGGAATACTACGTGGCAATGAGAAAAAATGAAATATGGCCTTTTGTAGCAACGTGGATGGAACTGGAGAGTGTGATGCTAAGTGAAATAAGCCATACAGAGAAAGACAGATACCATATGGTTTCACTCTTATGTGGATCCTGAGAGACTTGACAGGAACCCATGGGGGAGGGGAAGGAAAAAAAAAAAAAGAGGTTAGAGTGGGAGAGAGCCAAAGCATAAGAGACTGTTGAGAACTGAGAGCAAACTGAGGGTTGATGGGGGGTGGGAGGGAGGAGAGGGTGGGTGATGGGTATTGAGGAGGGCACCTTTTGGGATGAGTACTGGGTGTTGTATGGAAACCAATTTGACAATAAATTTCATATAAAAAATGCATAATACTCTAGACAGATAAAAGTAGCACACAAAAAACCTAAAACTTGTATGACAGCCCAGCTTAATGGTCACATGGTGGGTTTCTGAAATCACAGCTGTGGAGGTGAAATGGGTTGGTGGGCAGTGGAGTAGCACCAAAATCCCTTTCAAGGAGATCATATTAAGTTACACCTTGAAGAAGAGGAAGATATGGCAAAATGTCAGGAAGATATGTTTGGTCCTATGGAGCCCTAAACTAGGAGAAACATCATAATTCACAACTTTGAAATATAACTTCTAAAAATGAAAAATATTTTGGTTTTCACAGAGGAAAGGAATTGAAATAGAGAAAGGCACAACTATTCTCTTCTGCCTCAAAAGAAGCTATAAAATACAACGTTTTCTCATAGTTTTGCTTATGTATAATTCAAGTATTCCTGTATATTATGTGATTTATTCTGTCAGATATTGTTCATTGGGAATAAATTTTAAGGCCATAATATCTGTTCATGGTATAATTTTAGCATAAATTATATGAAGCCACTTTCTTATTTACCTTCAATAAGTTCCTAGCCTCCAAATTCTCTATTCTTTTTGGATAAGACCTTCATTAGACTTCAGTCCATAGTGTGAAGGTTGCATTTACAATCCTTTTTTTGAAACATAATGAAATCTAACAGATTTTGCCACTCTTCATGAATAACAGAAAATACTGTCAATTTCCCATAGTCATTCATTCATTCATTCATTCATTCAAACACTCATAAAATACTTTCAACCAGTTCCTATATGCCACTATATTAAGTATTAAAATATCCAAGGTGAGGGGCGCCTGGGTGGCGCAGTCGGTTAGGTGTCCGACTTCAGCCAGTTCACTATCTCCTGGTCCGTGAGTTAGAGCCCCGCGTCGGGCTCTGGGCTGATGGCTCAGAGCCTGGAGCCTGTTTCCGATTCTGTGTCTCCCTCTCTCTCTGCCCCTCCCCCATTCATGCTCTGTCTCTGTCCCAAAAATAAATGAAAAACGTTGAAAAAAATTAAAAAAAAATATCCAAGGTGAATGAAATATTTATTCTGAATAATTTCACTAAATGTTTGAGAAAAGCATAAATATACTTAGAATGTAGTATATTTCTACACTGTGTAGTTACTACACAGTGTATGTATATTAATATATATAATATTCAGAGGACCCTAGGAGGAAAGAAAAGTAATTATAATGCTTTCAGAGGGAACACAGCTAGCTGCACATCCATATTAGGCATTAAAACATCAATTTCATTATATCTCATTATATCTAAATGAGAAAGGTGCAGACACTTATTTATGGGAGAAGAAATTACATTTGTGAATCCAACAGTGTAGAAGAGAATATTATTTTTAGCTCACATAAAATAATTCCTGCCAGGACAGGAAAACAATATATATTCAGCAATAACTATAAATAAATTTTTTAAAAATATACACACATGTAGTACTACCACAAGTACATTAAGGAACATAAACAAATGAAAAATGTTTGTTCTTTGGGGAAAAATGACAATAAAATGATCAGAAAAATTGAGACCCTTATCATCATCCACACAAACTTACTTTGCATGTCCAATAGATCTTGCCCCTACCCAGGCATCCTTTTTTAGTGAACAACTTCTTCATCAATATTTACCATCCCGCTTGTAGGCTTCAGGTCAAGTAATTAGATTATGTTTGGTGAATAAATCTTTCATACTTATCAGACAGGCACATTATGGTGAAATCATGTTTGCACTTTAATCAGAGTCATCAACTGAAAAGTAATAAAAACAAATAATGGAGTACATATGCTCCTGATATCATAGGACAGAATACTTATAGATTAAAAAAAGAATTACCTAAAACATTTTAGCCAAGTTTTCACAGAAAATAATTAGTTTTACTTGAAGTACATCATCCTTTTAGTCTTAAAACTTCTCCTGGGAACACAAAGTTCTCTTTGTACATGGGAGTCTCAGAAGAATAGACTCATTAAAAAGTTTCACAAACAGAGAGAGAATGAAAACATGACTCCTCCCCACCCAGTCAAGCTCTCTGTGGGCACATAGGCTGAGGAGCTGCTTTTAAAACTATGTTAGCCTCCAAAACTATGCATCTGGAATGCATGGTACTGTGGAATTGTCCTGTGATATTTTGTCATCACAAGGAGTTGGGACTGAACAGTTTTTATGGGAATCAGTGTTTCCTGGGCCCAAGAATTCAGTTTCAAAAGGAAAGCCAGTGGTACAAAGATGGGAATTTCTTCTGCTTTTTCTTCATCAAAGTCATTTTTATTGGACAGGGGGCACTTGTGAGACAAGACTATGGGGTAATAGAGGAAGAGGTTTACTGTGTTTGGAAAGAAGATGAGGGACTTAACAAAGGTATTCCCTGTGTAAAAACATTTCTAGTAAGAAGATCAAATGCAACTGCATCGAATGTTTTACATTTGTGTGAAAGTGAGATGCTAGGGATGTTAGAATATTATATGATTAGAACTAAACCTGACATTTGCTTTCAGAAAGCCAGAATTGCTTCATTTTAATGAGAAATAAATTTCCATGCTCTCACACATCTTTCTTTGGGATGTCAAAAATTTCTCCACTTCTGTAATATCTACTTTTCCCCTTTTCTTATCTTAACTTCAATCCAAACATTCAATGTCCAGGTTTGCTTCAAGGCACATTTCATCAAATAGTTCTTGAAACTATTTTGGGGAACTAAACTATGTAACTGTGTTTACAGTTAGTTCTTCAAACTATATTTGGGATATTTGCCTTGAATTGTTTAGCCTTGTCTAAATAATGGCATAGTACCTAATACTGTGAAATCATTTATTGAATTGCTTAAAAATAGAGTCTATAAAATTAGAGATTATATTTTAAATATATTAGCCATTTTTAAAAATGTTTTAATTATTTTTGAGACAGAGGGAGACACAGCATGAGCAGGGGAGGGGCAGAGAGAGAGGAGACACAGAATGGGAAGCAGGCTCCACGCTCTGAGCTGGTAGCACAGAGCCTGACATGGGACTCGGACTCACAAACCGCCAGATCAGGATCTGAGCCGAAGACGGAGGCTTAACTGACTGAGCCACCCAGGCGCTCTCTGGCCATTTTTGAAATAAACCCAATCCTATATTTTGGTTATAACTGAATATTATGTATAAATAATTTGGAATATTAATTCCAATTAGTGGATTTGACTTGTCATTCCATTCATAATATTATGGATATTTCTTATCATTTATTTCTAAATACCTTATTTTAATAATCCCCATATACCATTCATTATTTAATTTTTCTGAAACATAAAAATATTATGTCAATTTTTCTTACTACCATGTTATTTTTATTTTTGTTTGTGTTTCTAAAAGTTGCCTACCATAAATTTGATGTAATCTCTCATGTCATATAGTTTCATGAAATTTTGATCTGATTTTCATCTAATTTTTCATTCCTTGCATTGATAACAGTTTTTATACCATGAATATTACAACTCACATTTCAATTTTTCACATGTGTTTTCTAAAATATTTATACCAATGCTTATATTTTTTATGTATTGAGTCATTTTATGTTGTGTGTATTTCTGGAAAATTGCATTAGTTTTTCATTCCAGTCCTATATGTATAACTGTACCACTTAATATATTGTTTATTGGTACAATTCTTATTGCTGCAGATTTATGATTCTTATTTTCAAACTGGATTTTAGTGTTTTTGTTTGTTATTGCAAAAGTAGATTATGTTTATCTCTATCCCCATTTTTTTTTTTTTTTGTGGAGAAAATCACTATTGATGCCTTTGATTTCTGCCAAAGTTATATAATCTCCCTATAGTTATATTATCGTGGTTATTTTGTATATGATTATTTGTCAAACTAGAGGATTCTTTTGTATTTCTTCTGCCAAGTCATTGTAACCCTCTTTTCTGTAAAATTATTCAGAAACAAACTTTTAATCATCACCCTGTCCCATCAAATATGACATTCCAAAAACATAATAGAAAAATTATCAACACTTTTGCAAATATTAACACATTATTTGTGTAATATTTTACACTGTAAAAATTTCAAGAAGAGGGAGGAGGGAAGATGGCGGCGTAGGAGGACGCTGGGATCACCGCGCGTCCTGCTGATCACTTAGATTCCACCTACACCTGCCTAAATAACCCAGAAAACCACCAGAGGATTAGCAGAACGGAGTCGCTAATCCTGACGGACTGTGTTCCGACAGCAAGCGCGACTTAGCAGCTGGGAGGTCATAAGTTAACAGCTCTGCTCAGAAAGCGGGAAGGCTGGAGGACAAAGGGATGGAAAGCTGCTGAGCCCCCGGACGACAGAGCTCAGTTTGGTGGGGAACAAAGGCGCTCGCCAGCGCCATCTTCCCCGCCCATCCCCCAGCCAAAATCCCAAAGAGAACCAGTTCCTGCCAGGGAACTTGCTCGCTCCGCGCAAACAC
>NW_024421951.1:0-1651 GCF_014898765.1 Herpailurus yagouaroundi | reverse complement strand
CGGGGGGGGGAAGGAAGGAGAACTCTCTGGTCTTCCTGCTGACACTTGCCCCAGGGAAGAACCACCACTCAACCACAGCTGTCTTCTTTTGCTATGCAGGAGCTTCCTGAATGCTCCTAAGAATGTGGCTGGCTCCAGAAGCTGCTTCTCCTTGAGAATCGGGGGTGTCACACCAGCCTTCTCAGGAAGCAAGGACCGGGCCCTGGCTTCACCAGCTGTGAGACCGCAGTGGCCGATGAGACGGGGGCACAAGACGGGCTTCTCATTCCTGGCTTTAATGCCCAGCCCCCACTGCCTATACCCACCCCCACCCTCCTGCATCTGTTATTTCTTTTCAGGAGCCATGGAAACAGGAGTCTGAGCTCTGAGGATGCCGGGAGACAGAGGCTCAGACCGGCAACCACCTCCCACTCAGTTCCATCTTCCCATAGGCCCTGTGCTTCAGGAGTCGACCTTTCACCTCCCTGCCTCACAAGCCCCGCCCCCAGCCCAGTCACACAAAGGCCCCCTGGATTGGGGACAGCATCCTGGGCCAGGAGGCAGGAGGCCTGACTTCAAATGTGGGCTCTGCTACTCACTGGCTATGGGATTTTGGACAAGCCACTCGCTCTTGGAAACCCAGGATCCTCATCTGTAAAATGGGACACGATCACCCGCTTGACGGTCTGGTGTTTGAGTGTGAGAAGGGGCAGCGAGATGCACCTGGGAGGGACTTTCGAGATCCCGGTCCCTGCTAACGATCCTTACTGAGGCGTGGCAACAGGCCTGGGAGATCCCAGCCCCGGATTCGCTTGCCAGTATGTGCTAAAAATAAGTACTTTTCTCCTCTCTTTAGCTTGGTCAGCAGAACCGAGAGATCCTGGCAGACCCCGGAAAACCCCACCCGCGCCTGTACCGTGGACAGCCCCTGTGGATTCCGCTTACAGAGAGCAATTTAAGAGGCAAACAAAACATGAAAAGCTATTCAGAATTAACAATGGGCCAGATGGTAATGCTAGTTTGAAGCAATAAAACATGATAAATAGCTTCCTGCTGCTACTCCTGATCAATTTCAATATTTAATAATTCCGCTGCCACCCCACCCCCTCTTCTGGCCCCCTCCACGGGATCCTGCGATGACTCCTGCATTCAACTCACAGAGCAAACACTCCTTCACTTTCTGGAGGCGTCAGCAAAAAGCGCGCTGCTCGACTGTCATGCGAGCGCTCTCGGTCCTCGAGATGATAATTAATCTGCCTGCTTCTCCAGACGACGCTCCATCGCCAGCCTCTCCTGGTTGCCAGGGAAGGCTGTGAGGGCGCTCCACCGGCCGAGACGCCTAGCACCCACCTTGTGGAGTCAGTGAGTATTGGGATTCCCTGGGTTTTGCTTTGAGAGCTCAGAAAGGAGAGCGGTAGGGAGCCTGGAGGCCATCCGACGCCAGCACCGGCTCATGGGATCGAGCAGCCCGGAAGGGAAACTGAGGCGGCGTGGTGTTAGAGCCGTGCCCACCAGCTGTGCCTCTGAGCCTCAGCACCCTTCTCTCTGCGGTGGAGCTGAGGGTACCCACCTCCGGAATTCCAGCCAGGGCCGTGCATATGGAGCCCCCAGCAGAGCGCTTCCGTGTAGGACTTGCCCAACAACTGGCAGCCAGTGGCGTCATTATTAAAAG
>NW_024421950.1:0-4131 GCF_014898765.1 Herpailurus yagouaroundi | reverse complement strand
ATAGTATGTGGTCTTTTGTGGCTGGCTTCTTTCAATTAACATCTGTTTTCAAGGTTCCTATATGTTGGAGCATGGAACAGTAGCTCATTCCACTTCTTCACTGAACAATACATATTTCATTTCTGGATGAACAATATGTGATGTATCTATTCATCAAAATATGGCCATTTGGGTTGTTGACCCATTTTGCATTGTAGTACTGCCATCAATACTTATGTACAAGTTTTTGTATGAATGTGCCTATTTTCAGTTATCCAGGATATCTGCCTAGCAGTGGAATTGCTCAGTCGTATAACCACTCTATGTTTAACTTTTTGAGGAAAACAGTGATCATTCAAACATGTGATTCTGTTTATATCACTCTCCAGTGGCTTCCCCAAGTATGAAATGGAGACTCCCTGCAGGTGTTACAGAGATTTTTTATGATCCTGGCTTTGCCTGCATCTCCAATCTCCCCTTCCACCACTCACCCCTTTTGCCAAATCCCAGGCACACTGGCTTCCTCCCTCATCCTCAAAAATGCCAGACTCCTGGAGCTGGGAAAAATGGATATCTACAATGCAAGAGAATGAAACTGGATCCTTCACCATATACAAAAATTAACTGTAAATGCATTAAAGACCTAAGCGTAAGACGTATATTATCAAACTGAACGAAAACACAGGGGGAATCTTCATGACTTTGGATTTGTCACTGACTTCCTGCATATGACACCAAAACCACTGCAACTAAAGGAAATATACATAAGTGGATTTATTCAAACTTTGGCACATCAAAGGAAACCATAAGCAGGGTGAAAAGACACCCTTTGGGTGGGACAAATATTTGCAAATTATGTGTCTGATAAGGGGTTACTATCCAGAATATGCAAAGAACTACAACGTAATGACAACCACAAAAACCCAAATAAGCATGGACAAAGGACTAGAATAGACATATCTCCAAACAAGATACACAAAAGGCCAACAAGCATATGAGAAGATGCTCATCATCACAGATCACTAGAGAAATGCAACTCAACATTACAATGAGATATTACCATAGCCCATTAGGATGGCTGCTAACAAAAACCAAAATAACAACAAGCACAAAACATTCAGCCAGGAGTAGAGACTTGCGAGGGCAGTGAGCCCACCTCCTCCCAGAAAAATCCCTCCACCAAGAGCCCGTGTTTCAAATTGGCAGCAGTCAGTCCCCATTTGGACGTGCTGCCCTATCAGGTCTAGGGTTTCTATGGCAGTCTGGGGCTCCCAAGGAGTCTTTTATTGAAAATTTCAGCTGCCCTTGCTCTGCCCCAGAAAAGCAGGCTAGTATTTTCCAGCTGTGTGTGTGTGTGTGTGTGTGTGTGTGTGTGTGTGTGCGCGCGCGCGCGCGTGCGTGTGTTTGCGTTGTGGAGAATACAAACGTCTTCTGCATAGTTTGTGATTTAGGCATAGGTTTTGTCCACCAAAGCTGGATCCCATGCCGGGCCTCTCCACACCCTTGGTCTACTCCAGATCCTGGGCAATCCTGTCTACACTGTATACATATGCACAATAAACACCCCTTCAGCAAGTCTTGGTTCATCAGTGTCCTGAAGGTCTGGGGAGGTAGGGCCTGGCTGCAACCACCTGCCTAGCCTCCAGGTGGAGGGAGCCCAGCCCTGCTAAAAGTCACTCTTCAGGCAGCACCTAAAAATTGGCAACAGTCATTCACCAGTTAGACTTGCTGCTGATTGAGTCTCTTATTGGAGGGTTCCACAGCCAGCCAGTGGCTAGAAGTAAGGCACTCTCCAGCTCTGCCTTCAAGGGCAGAGCACATTTGTGTTCCCTACAGCTTGCAGTTAGGCATAGACCTTGTTCCCCAAGAACTTGCTTCTGTGACCTGACCTCTCCAGACCCTTGCCGTCTTCTAGATCCAAGGCAACCCTGAGCTGCTCCGCAGAGTGTGTGCACAGTAACATTCTTTCAGGAAGACTTGGGAAGCTGGGGCCCTCCAGCTGTGGAGCTAATGCCCATTCAGCACCACCTGCATAGACTTAAGGGTGGAGGGAACCCAGTCCTGAAATCTCTCTTAGGCAGCCACTGTAATGGGTGAAAGTAGATTTGCTTAGTCCCGTGTCATTGAGATGGACCAGTCCTAGCAAATCATGTCCCACATCAGAGGATATTTTAAGTCTCTGATATTTGCTTCAGGGGGTCACTGTCATTAGGGTTAGGCCACATTTGAGTAACAAAATAGCAGTCAGGAAATGGTTTAGGCAGTTTCCTCATCTGGGAACTTTATTAACCACCTGGAGGTCAGATGAATCAACCCATTGAGTGGCCATAATCTTGGTGGTTGTAGAAGTTCTGGATTCCAAAACCACCAGCCTATTAAAGTGGACCTTTCTTACCTAGGTGATGAGCATAAGAGAGCAATTACCAATTATAATGTCTGAAAATCTTATGGACATCGTGCATATTAATATAGATAACTAGTAAATTGTTAAGAATATTGAGTTGAGTATCTAAAGTGAAATAGAGTAGATCTAAGGAAATAAAAAGAAAACTCACATCAGTTTATCAATAAACATGATCAGGGGAGGGGCAGAGAGAGAGGGAGAGAGAGAATCCTAAGCAGGTTCTGCACTGTCAGCATGGAGCCTAACGTGGGGCTGGATCCCATGACCCTGGGATCATAACCTGAGCCCAAATCAAGAGCGGATGCTCAACTGACTGAGCACCCAG
Organism: Herpailurus yagouaroundi; assembly: GCF_014898765.1. Classification (NCBI taxonomy): domain Eukaryota; kingdom Metazoa; phylum Chordata; class Mammalia; order Carnivora; family Felidae; genus Herpailurus; species Herpailurus yagouaroundi. Next base: position 1,423 of record NW_024421950.1, on the reverse strand, counting down.
GCACCCCTAAAGCATGGTTATTTTGAATAGAAGCAATTAAGAAGCAATAGAAGCCTTCATAATGTCGAAATATATCTCCTTTTATCAACTGTGGATCAAAGAAGCAGGGGTTGGGTGTATTGGGTATCCTGTTACAAGAAGTATAGATTCTTATTGAACTTAAGCTAATATATACATTGTCATGAATAATAAGATATTTAATAAGAGTTTCAGAATTCTGGGACGTCTGGGTGACTCAGTTGGTTAAGTATCTGACACTAGATTTCTGTTCAGGTCATGATTTCATGGTTTGTGGGATCAAGCCCCATGTCAGGCTCTGCGCTGACAGTGCGGAGCCTGCTTGGGATTCTCTGTCCTCCTCTCTCTCTGCCCCTCCCCTGCTTGTGCTCACGCTCTCTCTCTCTCTCAGAATAAATAAACATTAAGAAAAAGTTTCAGAATTCTGGTGGGATCTGGTAGGGAGAAAAAGATAAATGTTTCAAACTTTGTCGTAAGATACAATTTACCAAACTGATGTAGGTTATAAATGGTTTAAGGGAGAAGAGAAACAGGGATCCTCTCAATCTGGAAAATAAAAGCATTAAATCAATTATTTATCCATTAGTGTTTTAGAAGTTCCTAGTTATATGTTCATAACTAAGTTCAGTGCTATGATCTTAATTTTATCAAAATCTGTGTTTTCCCGTATTTATCAAAGTCTTTCCCATGAGATTCTTTGAAGATGAAGCACTTAAAAGGATAACTACCTTCAAAAGACTTAAAAATAGCAATGGTTAGAGATCTAATGAGAATTCCTTATGATGTAATTGACAAGGAAATTTGGTTATTTCTGTGACACATAACATTTTAAGATAATAACTAAAATTGTGACTGAAAACATTATACCAGGACATATGCAAATTTTAGGACTTTTATATACATTTCTAGGACACTTATAAATACACTTATACAAATACATCATTAAGGTTTAGTATCACTTTTTTCTTTGGCATTTTTAGACAATGCTTCCCACGTAATTCGACATATCAAATAATGCTAATTAGTGTAAGATCTCCTTTTTAATTTTTTTTAATTTTTTTTTTTAAGGATCTCCTTTTTTATAAGAGAGGGAACAAATCTTTTGAGAAGTTCCAGGAACCCTCTGAGAATTCTTGTTTACTTTTAGGTCAAAAAGAATTTATTTAGAATTTGATTGTGGAAAGTTTGTCAAAAACTAAAGGTTTTAGACACTTGATCAAATAGGATTATAGATCATTATGAAACGATATTTAATTATCTACTTGACCAAGAGACAAGAAAAGATTTTGGAGGCAAATACAAAGGGTCACATGGTTGTAAACAAAACTTAGCTCTCTAAGTACCCAGAAGGCGCAGTATATGTGAATAATCAAAGACCTGATGAAGACAAAACATAGAATCTTTG
>NW_024421949.1:0-5404 GCF_014898765.1 Herpailurus yagouaroundi | reverse complement strand
CCCTTATCTTCACCATTTGCAAAAATTAACTCTAAATACATTAAAATCCTAAGAGTAATTAAAATCCTAAGAGTAAGACCTTAAATAATCAAACTGAAAGAAAACACAGGGGTCAATCTTCATGACTTTAGATTTGTCAGTGACTTCTTGGATATCACACCAAAACCACAGCCACAAAAGCAAATATTTACACAAGTGGGTTTATTCAGATTTTGGCACATCAAAGGGAACAACAGAGTGAAAAAGCAACCTATGGGATGGGACAAAGATTTGCAAACTATGTGTCTGATTCTGGGTCACTATCCAGAATATGTGAAGAACTACAATGTAACAACAACCACAAGTCCCAAAAATACATGGGCAAAGGACATTTCCCCAAGGAAGATGCACAGATGGCCAACAAGCATATGAGAAGATGCTCATCATCACTGATCGCTCAGCAATGCAACTCAAAACCACCTTTTACCCATTAGGATGGCTGCTAACAAAAACAAAGTAACAACAAGCAACAAAACACTCAGCCAGGAGCAGAGACTTGAGAGGGAAATAAGCCCACCTCCTCCCTAAAAATCACCCTGATGCTGTGCTTCAAATTGGCAGCAGTCAGTCCCCATTTGGACTTGCCCCTTATCAGGTCTAGGGTTTCTACTGCAGTCTGGGGCTCCCAAGGAGTCTTTTTTTTGTTTGTTTTTGTTTTTAAATTTTTTAATGCTTATTTAACCTTAGAGAGAGACAGAGCATGAGTGGGGGAGGAGCACACACAGAGAGAGAGAGAGAGAGAGAGAGAGAGAGAGACGGAATCAGAAGCAGCCTCCAGGCTCTGAGCTGTCAGCACAGAGCCCAACATGGGGCTCGAACCCACAAACAGTGAGTTCATGACCTGAGCCGAAGTCGGATGCTCAACCGACTGAGCCACCCAGGCGCCCCCAAAGGAGTCTTTTATTGAAAATTTCAGCTGCCCTGCCCCACTAAAGCAGTCTAGTATTCTCCAGTTTTGTGTTTGGGGGAATACGCTCATCATATTATGCATAACAGGTCTTGTTCACCAAAGCTCACTTCCATTCTGGGCCTCTCTAGACCCTTGCTCTGCTCCAGATCCTTGGGAACCCTGTCTACACTGCATGCATATGCACAATAAACACCCCTTCAGCAAGCCTGGGCAGTCCAGGCACTCCAGGGTGGGGAGCTGGGGCCTGGGCCACCTGCATACCTTCCAGGGCGGAGGGAGCCCAGCCCTGCTAGAAGTCATTCCTTGAGCAGCCCCTACAAATTGGCAACACTCATTCACCAGTTAGACTTGCTGCTGATTGAGTCCCTCCCAGGTGTCTCTTATTGGAGGGTTCCACAGCCAGCCAGTGGCTAGAAGTAAGGCATCCTCCAGCCCTGCCTTCAAGGGGAATATACACATTTGTGTTCCCTACAGCTTGCAGTTAGGCATAGACCTTGTTCCCCAAGAACTTGCTTCTGTGACCTGACCTCTCCAGACCCTTGCCGTCTTCTAGATCCAAGGCAACCCTGAGCTGCTCCGCAGAGTGTGTGCACAGTAACATTCTTTTAGGAAGACTTGGGAAGCTGGGGCCCTCCAGCTGTGGAGCTAATGCCCATTCAGCACGACCTGCGTAGACTTAAGGGTGGAGGGAACCCATTCCTGAAATCTTAGGCAGCCACTGTAATGGGTGGAAGTGAGTCTTCCTGTAGATTGACTGCCTGTTCAAATCCCTGGCTTCTACAATGTGGAACAAGAAATGAGGCAGAGCTAAAATAAAACAAAAACACTTATTTGGTGTCTCTGGATTGTAATTCAGGGAACACAAATTAGGGCAGCACCCCAAATTATGTCCTCCACCAGGGAGTGAACATTAAGTTTTTTAAGACAAAGAGAATGGTTTATGTGTTATTTATAAAAATTTGGATTGATGTTGACAGCAGAAAACTAATCTTGGCTGAATAATTGGTTGCTAAGGCTATCACTAAACAAAAGCTCTTACTGTAGCAAGTTGCAGGTGTTGGGCTGGAGTCCTGGGGACGTTTGCAGTCTGGCCCAGTTCAAAATTTATGGTTTCATTCCATGAGGACATGGGTAAGGCCCATTTCCTTAATGATCTCCCATCTCCATATTAAAACCTGTCAGCATAGTGACTACATTTAACTTCACCTTTCACATTTCCCCTTTCGATCAAGACCTTTCTCTGTAAGCATCACTGACCAACTATAGATTTTCTTGTCCCATGTCATTGAAATGGACCAGACCCAGCAAATCAGGTCCCACATCAGAGGATGTTTTAAGTCTCTGATACTGTTTCAAAGAGTCATTGTCATTAGGGTTAGGCCACATTCGAGTAACAAGGCAGCAGTCGGGAATTGGTTCTTAGACAGTTTCCTCGTCTGGGAACTTTATTAAGCCACCTGGAGGTCAGATGAATCAACCCATTGAGTGGTCATAATCTTGGTGGTTGTAGAGGTTCTGGATTCCAAAACCACCAGCCCATTAAGTGGACCTTTCTTACCAAGGTGATAAGCCTAAGAGAGCAATTACCAATTATAATGTCTAAAAACCTCATGGACATTACACATAGTAATCTAGATAACTAGTAAATTGTTAAGAATGTTGAATTAAGTCTCTAAGCAGCCTAATAAATGTGTCAGTGCAATAGAGCAGATGTAAGGAACTAAAAAGAAACTTACATCAGTTTATCAAGAATTGAGATTGGAGGGTACATTTATCTGTTACTGTTCATTGGTTCATCAAGGTCATTTCATTCATTACTAGGAAAAGCATGGTTTGTACAGTACTCAGAAAGTCCTTCTTCAGGAAATAACTTTTTTTGGTAAGTCAGCAAGGAAAGTACAGTTCCATATTTTTAATACGATGAAATCCAAAGTACAAAATGCAAGTCATTGCTGACTGCTCTTTTTATAAGGTGTATGTAGAGGCTGCTTTTAGGCAACCAACTTGAACAATGGAAACCTAAGTAAAGTAGAAGGGCCCACAGTGACCCCCTGGCCGGATACAAACAGGCCCATTAGGTGACCCACCTCACATCCTTATATCCATTAGCCCTAACTGACCAATGGGTTACTTACACCTGGACATAGGTACCAGGTACCAAAGAAGGACAATTCCATACCTTCCCATAGCTCCTCACTTTCTCCCTTACCTGCAGCCACCCACAACTGCCTCATCGCAGGCAGCCTCTCCTTTGCTCTCCTGCCCATTGCTCCCTTGCAGAATATGCAATAAACTTCTATCTTCTTTCTTCTGCCTTGGGTGAATTCTTTCATCGCCCACACTGCTGGACTCCACCTGATTGGGTTGCCCCACGATGTACAGTTAAGCTAGCATGGTTATGACTAGGAAAAATTGAGACAAGGTATAGGAATAGCTTATTGTAACAACTAAAACTGATAGGTAACATCTATAGGCTTGTGGATCTAATCAGCAGTAACATTTGGGACTAAAGTTATAGGTAAGACCTATAACTTACCTAGTTATAGGTAAGACCAAGGAGTTTCAAACATCATGAACAGATTGGAGTTTCTGGTGGCAGATGTAACACAGAGGTCTCCCCTTTTTTAATCTACTGAGAAATGCAGATAAGAGTGTTGTCTCTACAAAACAGAGATACAAACAAACAAAAAGTAAGAAGCACCAGCAAGGAAAATGTTCTGCAGGTCTGGTCCAGTCATCTTGGGAACATTGTCTCTTTCAGCTGTTGTCTGCTTCAATTCCCAAAAATCTGCTTTCAGGTCAGTTGGTGTGCAGGTCCATTCAGGGGTCAATACTTTCCTTAAATGTGACACCTGAATCCCAGAGTCTGTTCCTTGGAGTTTGGTAGCATGAGGATTGTTTAACAGCTTGAGTAGGGTCTTTCCATTGGGGTTGAAGAGAGTCTTTCTGAAGATGCCTTTTCCAGTAGATGAAGTCCCCAAGTTATAAGGTGTGGTGTTTAAGGTCTTTTTCTCCTGGAGGCAAACTGGAAAGACTGCTCTACCAAAGCATGGTTATTTTGAATAGAAGCAATTAGAAGCAATAGAAGCTTTCATAAGGTCAAAATATGTCTCCTTTTATCAACTATGGATCAAAGAAGCAGGGGTTAGGTATATTGGACATGCTGTTACAAGAGGAATAGATTCTTATTGAATTATGCAAATACATACATTGTCATGAAAAATAAGGACATTTAGTAAGAGTTTCAGAATTCTGGAGGGATCAAGTAGGAAAAAAAAGGATAAATGTTTCAAACTTGGTTGTGAAGATGCACTTTACCAAATTAATGTAGGTTATAAATAGCTTAAGGGAGAAGAGAAACAGGGATCCTCTCAGTCTGGAAAACAAAACATTAAAACAATTATTTTTCCATTCATGTCTTAGAAGTTTTTAGTTGTGTGTTTATAACTAAGTTCAGTGTTATGATCCTAAATTTATCAAAACCTGTGTTTTAGTGTATTTTTCAAAATCTTTCTCATGAATCTCTTTGAAGATGAAGCGCTTACAACAACTACCTATAAAAAACTGAAAATAGCAATGGTTAGGGGCACCTTGGTGGCTCAGTCTGTTAAGTGTCTGACTTTGGCTCAGGTCATGATTTCATGGTTCATGGGCTTGAGCCCTGCATCGAGCTCTGTGCTGACAGCTCAGAGCCTGGAGCCTGCTTTGGATTCTGCGTCTCCCTCTTTCTGTCTCTCTCTGCCCCTCCCCTGCTTGTGCACTCTCTCTCTCTCTCTCTCTCTCTCTCTCTCTCTCTGTCTCTTTCTCTCAAAAATATATAAAAAAACATTTTTAAAAATAGCAATGGTTAGAGATCTAATGAGAATTCACTAGGATGTAATTGACAAGGAAATTTGGTTATTTCTGTGACACATAACATTTTAAGATACTAACTAAAATTGTGACTGAAAACATTATACCAGGACATATCCAAATTTTAGGACTTTTATATACATTTCTAGAACACTTATATACTTATACAAATACATCATTAAGGCTTCATATCACCTTTTTTTGGGCTTAGTATCACTGCTTGACAATGTTTCCCATGTAATTTCATATATCAAATAACCGTGATTCATGTAAAATCTCCATTTTTATGAGAGAACAAATCTTTTGAGAAGTTCCAGGAACGCTCTGAGAATTCTTGTTTACTTTTAGGTCAAAAAGAATTCATTTAGAATTTGATGTGGAAAGTTTGTCAAAAATCAAAGGTTTTGGACACTTGATCAAATAGGATTATAGACCATTATGAAACAATATTTAATTATCTATTTGGCCAAGAGACAACAAAAGATTCTGGAGGCAAATACAAAGGGTCACATGGTTGTAAACAAAACTTAGCTCTCTAAGTACCCAGAAGGCGCAGTATGTGAATAATCAAAGACCTGATGAAGACAAAACATAGAATCTTTG
>NW_024421948.1:0-1656 GCF_014898765.1 Herpailurus yagouaroundi | reverse complement strand
TGTCTCCCTCTCTCTCTGCCCCTCCCCTGTTCATGCTCTGTCTCTCTCTGTCCCAAAAATAAATAAACGTTGAAAAAAAATTTTTTTTAAAGAAAGTGAAACTATTTACCCATTTTCTTGAAAATAAGGTATTTACCATTAATTATCATTGTTCCCTATTTATTGATTCCCTTCTGCAGTAATTAAATTGGCATTTTTTTCCCAAATATTCTTAGATAGTCAGAGATATGTGTGACTTTTTAGTGATTTGTGATAGTGCCTAAACTCTCCAGCATATCTTGTTTTTGCATATAAGCACAAAGATAAAAACATCAATATAACTAGAATTTCTACAGGAAAAGTGGAAATTTCTTAGAGATAATTTGTGAATCTCTTCACTCATTACATTTTCCCCCCAAAAGCCTTAGGTGAATAATTCCATTCCTATGTATTTACTCTAGTAAATGTACATTCATACAAGATCCTTCAATATAAGTGTTCCTAATAGTTTTATTTGTAATATTTCCTAACTGGGAACCACCCAAATGCCCTTTACTGGGTGAATGAACAATCAAACTATGGTAAATCCTTACAATGGAATACTACTCAGAAATAATAAAGAATAAGCTATAAATACACACAACGATTTGGATGAATCCAAAAGGCATGCTAGGTGAAAAATGCTGAGTTTCATACTGTCTGGTTCCATATGTGTAACATTCAAATGGGCACCACTAAGGTGATGAGGAATAGATCGGTAGTTGCCAGAGGTTAGCAGCTGGGCGAGAATCTAACTATAAAGGGATAGATAGCATGAGGGACTCTTGGGGGCCAGGGGGAGGGGTGGGTAATGGAACTCTTCTGTATCCTGTGATGATACTTCCAAAGATCTATGCAAGTGTTAACATTTAGTGTGCTGTATATCAAAGGTGGTTTTATTATGTGATGATTTAAACAGAAAAATCAGAGAAAAAAGTCCTAGATAACTTATAGTTGGTTTTTATATTATATATTCAGTTTTCTCTCTACTGACTTCTTTATAGCATCCTCTGACAGACCAAAATGTGATATCAGTGGAAACCAAGGCAGTCCTCCTCTGCAAGCTAGAAAACCCAGAATCAGAGGTTATCAATTTGAGGGTGACTGAGTGGTTAGAAAGCCACCTGCGAGGGAGATGAATCCCCACCCCATTAAGGGGAATGATAGGACATGAAGTAATTATCGTGCAAGGCAATTTTTACACTCGCGATGGACAGGCCTTAGCCAACACTAGCCTCTCGATATGGACAATTATTTATAAAAAGAACCAAGGACACTTCTGGAGGCTCATTTAAATAATTTTGAACAGGGATTGAGAGATTCCATTACCTTCTTCCAAGTGCCTTGTTCACCTTCAACTACTAGAGAAAAGCACCCACAGCAAAGAAAGCTCAGAAATTGTGGCGAATTACATAATATGCCTAAACTATATTAGAGTTCTCAAAGCCAAGATATTTCTCCTTTAAAAGAACGCATCTGAGGGGCGCCTGGGTGGCGCAGTCAGTTAAGCGTCCGACTTCAGCCAGGTCACGATCTCTCGGTCCGTGAGTTCAAGCCCCGCGTCGGGCTCTGGGCTGATGGCTCGGAGCCTGGAGCCTGTTTCCGATTCTGTGTCTCCCTCTCTCTCTGCCCCTCCCC
>NW_024421947.1:0-1044 GCF_014898765.1 Herpailurus yagouaroundi | reverse complement strand
CCTTCATAAGCTTTCTATAGTTTTCAGCATACAGATCCTTTACATCTTTGGTTAGATTTATTCCTAGGTATTTTATGCTTCTTGGTGCAATTGTGAATGGGATCAGTTTCCTTATTTGTCTTTCTGTTACTTCATTGTTAGTGTATAAGAATGCAACTGATTTCTGTACATTGATTTTGTATCCTGCAACTTTGCTGAATTCATGTATCAGTTCTAGCAGACTTTTGGTGGAGTCTGTCGGATTTTCCATGTATAATATCATGTCATCTGCAAAAAGCGAAAGCTTGACTTCATCTTTGCCAATTTTGATGCCTTTGATTTCCTTTTGTTGTCTGATTGCTGATGCTAGAACTTCCAACACTATGTTAAACAACAGCGGTGAGAGTGGGCATCCCTGTCGTGTTCCTGATCTCAGGGAAAAAGCTCTCAGTTTTTCCCCGTTGAGGATGATGTTAGCTGTGGGCTTTTCATAAATGGCTTTTATGATCTTTAAGTATGTTCCTTCTCTCCCGACTTTCTCAAGGGTTTTTATTAAGAAAGGGTGCTGGATTTTGTCAAAGGCCTTTTCTGCATCGATTGACAGGATCATATGGTTTTTCTCTTTTTTTTTGTTAATGTGATGTATCACGTTGATTGATTTGCGAATGTTGAACCAGCCCTGCATCCCAGGAATGAATCCCACTTGATCATGGTGAACAATTCTTTTTATATGCCGTTGAATTCGATTTGCTAGTATCTTATTGAGAATTTTGGCATCCATATTCATCAGGGATATTGGCCTGTAGTTCTCTTTTTTTACTGGGTCTCTGTCTGGTTTAGGAATCAAAGTAATACTGGCTTCATAGAATGAGTCTGGAAGTTTTCCTTCCCTTTCTATTTTTTGGAGTAGCTTGAGAAGGATAGGTATTATCTCTGCTTTAAACGTCTGGTAGAACTCCCCTGGGAAGCCATCTGGTCCTGGACTTTTATTTGTTGGGAGATTTTTGATAACCGATTAAATTTCTTCGCTGGTGATGGGTCTGTTCAAGCTTTCTATTTCCTCCT
>NW_024421946.1:0-1033 GCF_014898765.1 Herpailurus yagouaroundi | reverse complement strand
TGCATTCCCACCAACAGTGCAAGAGGGTTCCCGTTTCTCCACATCCTCTCCAGCATCTATAGTCTCCTGATTTGTTCATTTTGGCCACTCTGACTGGCGTGAGGTGATATCTGAGTGTGGTTTTGATTTGTATTTCCCTGATAAGGAGCGATGCTGAACATCTTTTCATGTGCCTGTTGGCCATCCGGATGTCTTCTTTAGAGAAGTGTCTATTCATGTTTTCTGCCCATTTCTTCACTGGGTTATTTGCTTTTCGGGTGTGGAGTTTGGTGAGCTCTTTATAGATTTTGGATACTAGCCCTTTGTCCGATATGTCATTTGCAAATATCTTTTCCCATTCCGTTGGTTGCCTTTTTGTTTTGTTGGTTGTTTCCTTTGCTGTGCAGAAGCTTTTTATCTTCATAAGATCCCAGTAATTCACTTTTGCTTTTAATTCCCTTGCCTTTGGGGATGTGTCGAGTAAGAGATTGCTACGGCTGAGGTCAGAGAGGTCTTTTCCTGCTTTCTCCTCTAGGGTTTTGATGGTTTCCTGTCTCACATTCAGGTCCTTTATCCATTTTGAGTTTATTTTTGTGAATGGTGTGAGAAAGTGGTCTAGTTTCAACCTTCTGCATGTTGCTGTCCAGTTCTCCCAGCACCATTTGTTAAAGAGACTGTCTTTTTTCCATTGGATGTTCTTTCCTGCTTTGTCAAAGATGAGTTGGCCATACGTTTTTGGGTCTAGTTCTGGGGTTTCTATTCTATTCCATTGGTCTATGTGTCTGTTTTTGTGCCAATACCATGCTGTCTTGATGATGACAGCTTTGTAGTAGAGGCTAAAGTCTGGGATTGTGATGCCTCCTGCTTTGGTCTTCTTCTTCAAAATTACTTTGGCTATTCAGGGCCTTTTGTGGTTCCATATGAATTTTAGGATTGCTTGTTCTAGTTTCGAGAAGAATGCTGGTGCAATTTTGATTGGGATTGCATTGAATGTGTAGATAGCTTTGGGTAGTATTGACATTTTGACAATATTTATTCTTCCAATCCATGAGCA
>NW_024421945.1:0-2926 GCF_014898765.1 Herpailurus yagouaroundi | reverse complement strand
AGTGAAATAAGCCATACAGAGAAAGACAGATACCATATGGTTTCACTCTTATGTGGATCCTGAGAAACTTGACAGGAACCCATGGGGGAGGGGAAGGAAAAAAAAAAAGAGGTTAGAGTGGGAGAGAGCCAAAGCATAAGAGACTGTTGAGAACTGAGAGCAAACTAAGGGTTGATGGGGGGTGGGAGGGAGGAGAGGGTGGGTGATGGGTATTGAGGAGGGCACCTTTTGGGATGAGCACTGGGTGTTGTATGGAAACCAATTTGACAATAAATTTCATATATAAATAAAAAAAAAAATCTAACAGCACACCTAAAGGAAATAGAAGCAGAACAGCAAAGACACCCCAAACCCAGCAGAAGAAGAGAAATCATAAAGATCAGAGCAGAAATAAATATAGAATCTAAAAAAACTGTAGAGCAGATCAATGAAACCAAGAGTTGGTTTTTTGAAAAAATAAACAAAATTGATAAACCTCTAGCCATGCTTCTCAAAAAGAGAAGGGAGATGACCCAAATAGATAAAATCATGAATGAAAATGGAATTTTCCCTCAGAAATACAAGCAATTATCAGGGAATACTAAGAAAAATTATATGCCAACAAACTGGACAACCTGGAAGAAATGGACAAATTCCTAAACACCCACACACTTCCAAAACTCATTCAGGAGGAAATAGAAAGCTTGCTGGACCCATAACCAGCATAGAAATTGAATCAGTTATCAAAAATCTCCCAACAAATAAGAGTCCAGGACCAGATGGCTTCCCAGGGGAGTTCTACCAGACGTTTAAAGCAGAGATAATACCTATCCTTCTCAAGCTATTCCAAGAAATAGAAAGGGAAGGAAAACTTCCAGACTCATTCTATGAAGCCAGTATTACTTTGATTCCTAAACCAGACAGAGACCCAGTAAAAAAGAACTACAGGACAATATCCCTGATGAATATGGATGAAAAAATTCTCAATAAGATACTAGCGAATCGAATTCAACAGCATATAAAAGGAATTATTCACCATGATCAAGTGGGATTCATTCCTGGGATGCACGGCTGGTTAAACATTCACAAATCAATCAACATGATACATAACATTAATAAAAGAAAAGAATCATATGATCCTGTCAATCGATGCAGAAAAAGCATTTGACATAATTAGCATCCTTTCTTAATAAAAACCCTTGAGAAAGTCAGGATAGAAGGAACATACTTAAACATCATAAAAGCCTTTATGAAAAGCCCACAGCTAACATCATCCTCAATGGGAAAAAACTGAGAGCTTTTTCCCTGAGATCAGGAACACGACAGGGATGTCCACTCTCACCACAGTTGTTTAACATAGTGTTGGAAGTTCTAGCATCAGCAATCAGACAACAAAAGGAAATCAAAGGCATCAAAATTGGCAAAGATGAAGTCAAGCTTTCGCTTTTTGCAGATGACATGATATTATACATGGAAAATCCGACAGACTCCACCAAAAGTCTGCTAGAACTGATACATGAATTCAGCAAAGTTGCAGGATACAAAATCAATGTACAGAAATCAGTTGCATTCTTATACACTAATAATGAAGCAACAGAAAGACAAATAAACTGATCCCATTCACAACTGCACCAAGAAGCATAAAATACCTAGGAATGAATCTAACCAAAGATGTAAAAGATCTGTATGCTGAAAACTATAGAAAGCTTATGAAGGTAATTGAAGAAGATATAAAGAAATGGAAAGACATTCCCTGCTCATGCATTGGAAGAATATTGTCAAAATGTCAATACTACCCAAAGCAATCCCAATCAAAATTGCACCAGCATTCTTCACGAAGCTAGAACAAGCAATCCTAAAATTCATATGGAACCACAAAAGGCCCCGAATAGCCAAAGTAATTTTGAAGAAGAAGACCAAAGCAGGAGGCATCACAATCCCAGACTTTAGCCTCTACTACAAAGCTGTCATCATCAAGACAGCATGGTATTGGCACAAAAACAGACACATAGACCAATGGAATAGAATAGAAACCCCAGAACTAGACCCAAAAACGTATGGCCAACTCATCTTTGACAAAGCAGGAAAGAACATCCAATGGAAAAAAGACAGTCTCTTTAACAAATGGTGCTGGGAGAACTGGACAGCAACATGCAGAAGGTTGAAACTAGACCACTTTCTCACACCATTCACAAAAATAAACTCAAAATGGATAAAGGACCTGAATGTGAGACAGGAAACCATCAAAACCCTAGAGGAGAAAGCAGGAAAAGACCTCTCTGACCTCAGCCGTAGCAATCTCTTACTCGACACATCCCCAAAGGCAAGGGAATTAAAAGCAAAAGTGAATTACTGGGATCTTATGAAGATAAAAAGCTTCTGCACAGCAAAGGAAACAACCAACAAAACAAAAAGGCAACCAACGGAATGGGAAAAGATATTTGCAAATGACATATCGGACAAAGGGCTAGTATCCAAAATCTATAAAGAGCTCACCAAACTCCACACCCGAAAAGCAAATAACCCAGTGAAGAAATGGGCAGAAAACATGAATAGACACTTCTCTAAAGAAGACATCCGGATGGCCAACAGGCACATGAAAAGATGTTCAGCATCGCTCCTTATCAGGGAAATACAAATCAAAACCACACTCAGATATCACCTCACGCCAGTCAGAGTGGCCAAAATGAACAAATCAGGAGACTATAGATGCTGGAGAGGATGTGGAGAAACGGGAACCCTCTTGCACTGTTGGTGGGAATGCAAATTGGTGCAGCCACTCTGGAAAGTAGTGTGGAGGTTCCTCAGAAAATTAAAAATAGACCTACCCTATGACCCAGCAATAGCACTGCTGGGAATGTATCCAAGGGACACAGGAGTACTGATGCATAGGGGCACTTGTACCCCAATGTTCATAGCAGCACTCTCAACAATAGCCAAATTATGG
>NW_024421944.1:0-2063 GCF_014898765.1 Herpailurus yagouaroundi | reverse complement strand
CCCCCCCTTGGTGCTTTTACCTTTTCTTGTGTCGTCTGCCAGCTGCCGGAGACGGCGGTCTCGTTCCTCGGGGAAGTCAGCAGTGGTAGCTAGTAGTATTCTGGCCAGGTCTCGAGTCTGCTTACTGCTGGCAGCCACCATGGCGTGAGCCTGCTTGTCCTCAGGAGGCTCCCGGTTATTATATACCTTTTCGGCTACCACCAGTAAGTCCTGCAGACCTTTTTCTCCTAGTTATCTATTTTCTGTAATTTTCTCCTAATGTCTATGGCCGATTGGTTTACAAAGGCCATGAGAACAGCTGCCTTGCTTTCCAGAGCCTCTGGATCCATGGGGGTGTAGGTACGGAATGCCTCCATGATCCGTTCTAAAAAGGCAGCTGGAGATTCATCTTTTCCCTGTTGTACATTTCCTACCTTGGCCAAATTGGTTGGCTTTCTAGCAGCCATTCGGAGACCCCCCATTAGAGTCTGGCGGTAGACCCGGAGCCTCTCCTTACCTTCTGCCGTGTTGAAATCCCACTGGGGCCGAGTTAAGGGGAAGGAGGCATCTATCTGAGCCTGGTTGGTGGTGGGATTTCCGTCTGCGCCTGGAACTAGTTTTCGGGCCCCACTGAGGATTCTTTCTCTTTCTTCAGTCGTGAACAGGACCTGCAAAAGCTGCTGGCAATCATCCCACGTGGGCTGATGGGTAAAAAGAACAGAGTCTAATAAATCAATAAGCCCTGCCGGTTTCTCGGAAAACTTAGGATTCTGAGCTTTCCAATTGTAGAGGTCACTAGTGGCGAAAGGCCAATAGTGATGGGGCTGATTCCCCTCCACGTCTGGGGGTCCGGTGGCTCGCAGGGGCAGAATAGTGGAGTCGGCGGCGGAGGCGGATTGCCCCCTCTGAGCCCTTTGTCTGGTAAAGGGCGGGCTTCCCCCTGGAGCGTTTCCGCCTCCCGCTCTCGGAACAGCGTCTGCCTCCCCTGGAGGGGGAGGATGGTGTTCTTCCGGCATCCTAGAGGGGTTATACGGGGGAGGAAAAATTAATTCTTCTTCAGTACCCCCCTGTAGGACAGGGTAGAGGGGTGCTGAAGGCTGGGTAAGACTTTTGCTCTTCTCTGTCTCCTGCAAAGCAAGAATGGGTTTTGTCTCCGGAGGGAGCAGGGTTAGGAAGGAATTAAGCCAAGAGGGTGGGTCTTCTACAAGGTCCTGCCAAGTGATAATGTAAGGGAGCTGATCAAGATGGCCCGCCTTAGGCTGAGAGATGATACTCCTGACTCGGTGGATAGTAGGGAGGTCGAAGGTCCCCTCTGGTGGCCATCCGACATTGAAAGTTGGCCACTCGCTAGAACAAAAAAACTGCAACCAACCCTTTCGGACTTCCACACTGAGGTTGTTAGCTCTTCCCCTCACATCCTTAAAGTGATCAATCATAATACTTAGAGGAGTAGTCTGAGTCTGTCCCATAACGTCCGTCCAGTAAGTCCACAGAACAAAACAGAGAAACACAAAAACAGACAAACAGAGGGCCCTGGAAAGTCTTCCAACTCCATGGAAGCAAAACTGCAAGCTAGCTTAGACCTTTGAGGGGATTCCACGTCCCTCCAAAACTGATGAGGGGATTCCACGTCCCTCCAAAGACGACGGCCTCACGCCGACCACCGGGAGCGACCCGCCTCGTCTCAGACCTTTGAGGGGATTCCATGTCCCTCCAGAAGGGAGAATCGGAACGTCTTCCGAAACTCCCGGCCCGTGGTCCTCCAGTGCGTCCACTTAGACCGCGTCGGGCACTACCAGAATTCCAGAAATGAGCTCACACAGAAAAGACAGAACAAACAGACACTAACCGTGGCCAGTCAGGCTCTCCGGGTCGGGGGTCCCTCGGGGTTCTTGGGGATCCCGGGCCGAGACCCCAAATGTTATGCCCAGAATTCGTGATCCCCAAAGACCACTAGGGAGCCGAGTCCAATGCAAAAGCAAAGAGCCTTTATTCGAGCTAGCTCGAGCTCAATCCCCTACCTGCACCGACGCAGCAGTGAGATACCAGGGAAAGAGAGTGAGTTTCAAAAGGACAAAGGTTTT
>NW_024421943.1:0-2452 GCF_014898765.1 Herpailurus yagouaroundi | reverse complement strand
GTGAGATACCAGGGAAAGAGAGTGAGTTTCAAAAGGACAAAGGTTTTATTGAGGCCTGGGGGCAGTTGGTGAGGTAATGGCTATGGCCTCAGCCGATTGGCTGGGGAAGGGTCCTGGGGAAGGGTCCGAGTCCTGTTAGGCAGGTGAGGGGGGTTACTCAAGGGGAGGAGGTGTGGTCAAGGTGAAGGACACAGAACAAGATGGAGTCGGCTGGCGTAGGCCCGCCCTTTCATTCCCCCCTTGTCATGTAGCTTAGGGACCCAATCATGGGACCGGCTGCATTTATGGTGACAAGGGGAACAGAGTTTGGAGGTTTACGCAAAGTTCTGGGAACCAAGTGTCCCTGGGGTGGCTCTGGGACGTCTGATTAAGTATTGTCCCCGAGCTGGTGTCTCTGATCTGCCAGGTGATGTTTTGGGGGGCGTGGGGACTCCCGGCAGCATGAGCAATGACAAGCAGAGTTAACAGAGTTACCAATATTAGGTAGGTCAAATGCGCTGTAGCTTGAGCTTGAGCGGGTTGTGTTGGTCCCAACTGATGGCCCATCGCGTGACAACGTCCTTCTGGATCAAGGAGGGGTCCGCTGGCTGAGCGTGGGTGTGATGGACCCAGGTCGCGATGCCGTCTACCTTGAAAGCGGTGGGGGTTGTCAACACCACGATGTAGGGTCCCTTCCAGCACGGCTCGAGAGTCTCTCGGTGGTGCCTCTTGACGTAGACCCAGTCTCCCGGCCTGTACTGATGAGGTGTCGGGATCGGGCCAGCCTCGTAGATGGCACGGAGTCGCGGCCAAATGTCCTCGTGCGCCCTCTGGAGCCCGCTCAAGGAAAGAAAAAGTTCTTGATCTTTAAACTCAGCAATAAGTTCAGCTTGAAGGCTGGGAATAACAGGGGGTGGCCTGCCAAACATGATCTCGTAGGGAGTAAAACTCAGAGTGTAAGGAGTGTTTCTAACCTGGTAAAGGGCGTACGGTAGGAGAGTCACCCAGTCCCCGCCAGTCTCCATGGTTAATTTGGTAAGGGTCTCTTTTGGGGTTCTATTCATTCTTTCTACCTGTCCTGAGCTCTGGGGCCTATAAGCACAATGTAATTTCCAGTTTGCCCCCACTGCCTTGGCTACTGCCTGTGTTACCTGTGAGATAAAAGCTGGTCCATTGTCTGATCCTACCATGGCAGGAAAACCATACCTGAGTAAGATGTCTTCTAGTAGCTTCTTAGCCACCGTCTGAGCCGTTTCATGCTTGGTTGGGTATGCCTCCACCCAGCCAGAGAAGGTGTCTGTAAATACCAGGTCCTCGTGTAGTGCCTCGTTGAAGATGGTGGGTGAATTTTTGAATCCCTGAGGTAGCCGTGTCCAGGTGAGTTGCCCACTGTAGCCCTCCTCCGGATCATGCCACTCGAAGGCGAACAAGGGTTGGCTCTGGGGTGCCAACGGCAGACTGAAGAAGGCGTCCTTTAAATCTAGTACAGTATACCAGACCCTGGAGGGCGCCAAGGAGCTCAAGAGAGTATATGGGTTGGGAACAGTTGGGTGTATGTCCACGACCCTCTTATTTACTTCCCGGAGGTCTTGTACCGGTCGGTAGTCATTTGTGTGAGGCTTTTTGACTGGCAGTAAGGGGGTGTTCCAGGCAGACTGGCAAGGAACTAGTACCCCTAGGCTTCGTAGTCTCCGGATGTGTGGCTGGATCCCCTTCCAGGCCTCCTGAGACATGGGGTATTGTTTGATCCTTACCGGACTCTCTCCTGGCTTGAGCTCTACCAGGACTGGGGTCCTGTGAGCGGCTAGTCCCATCCCCCCTGTCTCTGCCCAAACCGAGGGGAATTCTTGTAGCCATCTGTCTATATTATTCTCTCTCGGGAGCGCCTCCTGGTGGAGGAGGTATTCATCCTCCAGTTTCATGGTCAGGACCTGGATGGGGTGGCCCTTGCCATCGGTGACCTGAGGCCCCCCTTGTCTGAAAGTTATCTGAGCTCCAATCTTGGTCAGTAAGTCCCGTCCTAACAGCGGGTAGGGGCATTCTGGTATTACCATAAAGGAGTGGGATACCCGGCCCATTCCCAAATCTACTGTTCTTCGGGTAGTCCATGAATACTGGCTCATACCAGTTGCCCCTTGTACCCAGGACTTCTTGCTGGCTAGTTTTCCTTGTGGGGTGCGGAGGACCGAATGTTATGTTCCGGTGTCGACAAGGAAGTCAATAGGGGTCCCCTCCACTTTAAGAGTTACCCTGGGTTCGGGGAGAGGGTCCGAACCCTGACTCCCCTAATCACTTAGTTCATCCAGCTCTAGGACTTTTACTCGATCAGTCTTGCTTCCCTTCCCGCCAGCTCTTTTTGGACAATCTCGGGCCCAATGCCCTATCTCCTTGCAGTATGCGCACTGATCCTTCTGCAGCCTCTGCTTCCCCCCCTTGGTGCTTTTACCTTTTCTTGTGTCGTCTGCCAGCTGCC
>NW_024421942.1:0-6498 GCF_014898765.1 Herpailurus yagouaroundi | reverse complement strand
GAGAGAGAGAGAGAGAGAGAGAGAGAGAGAGAGAGATTGTGGCTCATCAGATATTGAAAACTATTGACCAGGGGAAAAAACTACTTTCAGAAAAGAAAAACTAAAGCCACAAGCAGTGATAAATCGAAGACGATGCAGCCAACGTTGGAATCGGGTCAGCTTGGACAACCTGCAGTCACAGGTGCCCTGTCACCTGCGAGCTTCTCTCAGCCTCCTCGGATGCCTCCACCAACCCCGGGCAGCAGTTTCTCAACCCAGGTACCGTCTTGCTCTTCCCCGTACTTGTTCCTCTCCCTACAACATAGCACAGGAATCATCAGGACCTGGAAAGAGCTTCTCAGTAATTCCCCTACTCTGTAAAATTCATTACACAACAATGACAGTCACCACAGCTGCTGTCTCTCTGCTATGACAATGACATATGCACACAGCTCAGGATAATGCTATTTTTGCCAAGCATACTGGCTTGGAAGTGACACTTTCAAAGTCCCCATCGGCCTACACAGATGACTCCTTAAACAAATGACTCTCATGAGATTTTCTACTCCCATGAGCAACGTTCTCCTGCCCTGAATCCTCCTTGGAGCCCAAGGACCACGGAGGCTCATCGGCTCCCTCAGACTCTTGCACATAAACACACATGTAGTGAATTCCTCCCTGGGGTCCAGCCACCTGTACAGGAAGAAAACGGGTGTCTGATTGTTCAGTCTTTTCTTCGTTAGGTGAGCACAAAAATGTTGCTCTGATTCATCATGGGGTCTCCCAATGATTTTCTCTACCATGTGGGATCCGTTCAACTTTTACCTGAAACCAGGCGTAGACCGGTTTTGCTCTTGATTCCGACAGCTACGTCTCTTCTAAAGCAAACAGCTCAGGACATCATGTTTCTACAACAGGACAGGGTGATGAAGGAAATGAAATCAATTATTATTTTCTCATATTATCCAGTCAAAAAGAATATTTTCAGCATCTAGGGGTGCCTCAGTGATACAACCGATAGAACATCCAACTCCTGATCTCTGCTCAGGTCATGACCTCATGCTTTTGAAATCAAGCCCTACATTGGGCTCTGGGCTGAGAGTGAAGAGTCGACTTGAGGTTCATTCTCTCCCCATCTCTGCTCCCATACCCTACACGTTCCCTCTCTCTCTCCCCCCCCCCCCTTTCTTTGCATTCTCACTCCCTTGCACTTAAAATGAAGAAATAAACTTGAAAAAATATTTTCAGCATCTAAATCCTACTGCTATCATAGAAGCTTTCAGTGTCACTGACTTTGGGGGAATATTAAGTTAAGGTTGTCTTGGGACAAATTGCTACCTGTGGCAGAAGCGAATAGAGAATCTACTTTAGGGAAGTATTTCCCATGCCATCAGGAGAGACCCACATTACAACAGAGACATCTACAGATCAGAGCAGACCAAAATCTCTAAATAGATCATGAAAAAGCGGTGACAATGCCGACATGGCTGTGTATTGCGCAAGTAGTGTGTTGGACCCCAGAATCTGGTGCTCTGTGTCCGTGATCTCATCTCATCTTTATAACAGCATTCATTATTTATCACTCAGGGCCATTGTTGTTGGCCCTGTTGTTAAGGCCATTTCGCCTCTGGGAGAACTGAGGTTCCTAGAGGCTAAACACGTTCTGCGAAGGTCACACAGACAGTGAGCGTCAGAGCGTGAACACGTGAGCGCTTCACGGGCACAAACCGAATCCACGTAGCTGTGCGGATGTTACAATATTTTTTTAATGCCTCTAACCAGAGTCATGGGTGGACTTGTTTCCACAGCCAGGCTCTGTCCTCCTGCAAAAGAGGCATGAGGTGTGGGGGTTGGTCCGACAGTGTTCTAATCAGGAAGCCGCCTGCCAGAGGCAGGTATTCCAGAAGCTCTCTCATCTACAACTTTATCCACAAGTGACACTTGATGAACTGGTCAAATGGATGCTAAAAGTGACAAGAATGGTGGCACGGGCATATCGGATGCAGGATGGTCCAAATGGGCTTTCGTTAGTAAAAGGACAGGTAGTCAAGACAAACGAGTTTACAGACTCTTTCTGCAATACCTTAAACGATCATAAAAGTCCAAGTCCTGGGAAAGCCTGAGGGAAATCCTCATTGGGTTTGTCTGTCCCTGAGATCTCTGAGGGATTTGGTGGCCTGGTGCACAAACCTGGCTCTGGAACAATGAACAGGGGGAATCTCACTGGCATGGAAAACAAATCATTCACAGGGTTTCCTGAGCTGAAGGACAGGAGATAGGAACGAATTTGCTTATTTGCGCAAGCACAAGGCAGTGAAAAACTTGGCTAATGAAACATCCCGAAGTTCAGCCAAGTAGTTCTGAGACTCATTTCCATTGGAGCCAGGTAGGGTTTTACCAGGCCATGATCCACATGTCGTCTTGAGGAGCTTGACATAGGGCCCTTGGAAGCAGAGGTGGAACTAGAATTGCCTAGCATTCCAAAGAAAGTTCAATCATCTGTGTGGTTAAAATTTGCAGAGGGATGTTTGTACCCTAGTTGGGGTCCAAGCCAGAGAGCAGAAGGAGGTATCCTATATGTGCTAGTATTCCAGAGTGAAGATCCTGGGGTGTGTGTGTGTGTGTGTGTGTGCACGTGCGAGAGAGAGACAGAGACAGAGAGAGAGACAAACAGAGAGTTGAAGGGGAGAGGAGAGTGAGAAGGAGAGTAGGAAAGTGAGAGAGAGAGAGAGAGAGAGGGAGAGATTGTGGCTCATCAGATATTGAAAACTATTGACCAGGGGAAAAACTACTTTCAGAAAAAGAAAACGCAAAACACAAATACTGCAAAATCTGAGATGATGCAGCCAACGCTGGAATGGGGTCAGCTTGGACAACCTTCCGTCACAGGTGCCCTGTCACCTGCGAGCTTCTCTCAGCCTCCTCAGATGCCTCCACCAACTCCGGGCTGCAGTTTCTCGACCAAGGTACCATCTTGCTCTTCCCTGTACTTGTTCCTCTCTCTACAACATAGCACAGGAATCACCAGGACCTATAAAGAGCTTCTCCGTACTATGTACACTATGTATAATTTCCTTAGATAACAATAATCGCTCATTAGCTTATCAAATACAGGTAGTGAGATTTCAGTGTAGTAGAGATCCTCTGCTATTTGAAGGTATGCATTTTGAAACAATTCCGAATCTCAAGTGGGTTACCAACTTGGTGCAAGAGTAGGGGTAGGGGGTGGCCGGACCATTAACGATGAACATGGGAGGGTGTTTATACCCTGCATTCCTGTCTCCTTTTGTCCCTTTCCCCTTGGCTTATTGACCATACATCTGGATTCATTTCCAGCATTCGGGGCTCCCTCCCACGTCACGTGTGTAAACATAAGCTATCTCGATGGTTTGGAATTCATGACGCTTGTCTTTTCACTGGCCCAGATACACCCACCTTCGGACCCCAGCCTGACTCCCTTCACCCCGGCAAGTCCTCACTGATGTGCCCCCAACAACACATCACATCTTCCCACTGCTGGCTGTCACGGGTCCTTTGATTTTTTTCCAGCATTTATCACCACTCTAATGAGTGTAAGTTCTCCTTTTATGGGACCATGACCTCAGATTATAGGGGAAGACCAGGCGAGGTGGAGAAGTGAGTGCACACGTGTGTATCCCCTCCCTCCCAGCGGACCTCTGTCCCACCCTGACATGACCACGGTGGCTGCCTACACTCGGGAGATATAATGTCCATTCTGTGGCAAATGCCACAGGAATACCCACCTGAGGAATGAGCCAGGCAACACTTGAATCACTATTCTCTAATGTAGTTTGTCACCCAAGCCCCAAGCTGCCCTCTGACCCAGGCTGTACCCCGGCCCCAACACACACATAGCACTTGAGGACAAACGCCCTAAAGACATCTTTCTCAAGTTGTGTCTTGTGGATCCTACTGTTGTCAGCACCAAAACTCATCATCCCTACCCAGGGTCCCCAGGATTTATGCATGGGATGGAGCTGGCTACCTGTGCCTATTGGATCTCAGGCCCAGACGGCCGCGGATGTGTCCTTCTCCAGTCACTGAAAACTCAGCCGCTGTGTCTCTGCTAGCACAATGACATATGTGCACATCTCAAGATAACTCTGCTTTGACCCTGCATCCTGGCTTGGAAGTGACAGTTTCTCAGTCCCCACCTGCTTATATATGGGACACAGCCATTTCTATTCTGGGAGAATCCTCACACTGCCCTTAAACGTCTTAGAGAACAGGGACCCCGGGAAGGCTCATCTGCCGACTCAGCCTCTTCCCATAAACGCACCATGCAGTCGGTTGTTCCACGGGGTCCAGCCACCTGCACAGGAAGCCTGCAAAAAATGGGTCCACCATCCATCTGTGTCTCATTAGATGAGCAGGAAAGCCTTGCCTGATTCATCACAGGGTCTCCCACCGATTTTCTTCAGGTGTGGGTTCTGTTCCTTTTGTTTCCCCAAAACCAGATGCAGACAAATATTACCTTTGATTCCTGTGTTTCCAGAAGCAAACAGCTGACAACATCATGTTTCAAGAACTAGACAGGGTGAATACGTGAAAAATCTGGAGAGGGAAAAAAAAATCAATTATTATTTTTTCATATTATTCAGTCAAAAATAATATATTCAGCATCTAGGGTTGCCTCAGTGGCTCAATCGGTAGAACATCCAACTCCTGATCTCTGCTCAGGTCATGACCTCACAATTTCTGAGATCAAGCCCTGCACTGGACTCTGGGCTGAGAGTGAACAGTCAACTTGATTTCACTCTCTCCCCATCTCTCTGCCCCCCCTACCCCACACATTCTCTCTCTCTCTCTCTCTCTCTCTCTCTTCTCTCTCTCTGTTTGCATTCTGATTCTCTTGCACTTAAAATGAAGAAATAAACTTGAAACAACATTTTCAGCATCTAAATCCTACTGCTATGACAGAAGCTTTCAGTGTCACTGATTTTGAGGGAATATCAAGATAAGGTTGTCTTGGGATAAATTGCTACCTGTGGCAGAAGCAAATAGAGGCTACTTTAGGGAACTATTTCCCACGCCATCAGGAGGGACCCACATACAACATGAGGCCTCTGTAGATCAGAGCCGACCAAAATCTCTAAGTAGATCGTGAAATAGCAGTGACAAGGCCGACATGGCTGTGTATTGCCCACATAGTGTGTTGGACCCCGGACCTGTGTGCTCTGTGTCCGTGATCTCATGTCATCTTTATAACAGCATTCGTTATTTATCACTTAGGGTGCTGTTGCTAGGGCCATTTCGCTTCTGAGAAAACTGAGGTTCCTAGAGGTTAAACACATTCTGCAAAGGTCACACAGACAGTGAGTGTCAGAGCGTGAACACGTGAGCTCTTCATGGGCACAAACCGAATCCACGTAGCTGTGCGGATGTTACAATATTTTTTTAATGCCTCTAATGTGTGAATAACCGGAGTCATGGGTGGACTTGTTTCCACAGCCCAGGCTCTGTCCTCCTGCAAAAGAGGAATGAGGTGTGGGGGTTGGTCTGACGGTGTTCTAATCAGGAAGCTGCCTGCCAGAGGCAGGTATTCCAGAAGCTCCCTCATCTACAACTTTATCCACAAGTGACACTTGATGAACTGGTCAAATGGATGCTAAAAGTGACAAGAATGGTGGCACGGGCATATCGGATGCAGGATGGTCCAAATGGGCTTTCGTTAGTAAAAGGACAGGTAGTCAAGACAAACGAGTTTACAGACTCCTTCTGCATTTCTTTAAACGATCATAAAAGTCCAGGTCCTGGGAAAGCCTGAGGGAAATCCTCATTGGCTTTGTCTGTCCCTGAGATCCCTGAGGGATTTGGTGGCCTGCTGCAGAATCCGGCCTCTGGAATGATGAACGGGGGGAATCTCACTGCCATGGAAAACAAAGCATTCACAGGGTTTCCTGAGCTGAAGGACAGGAGATAGGAACGAATTTGCTTATTTGCCGAAGCACAAGGCAGTGAAAAACTTGGCTAATGAAACATCCCGAAGTTCAGCCAAGTAGTTGTGAGACTGGTTTCCATTGGAGCCTGGTAGGGTTATCTACCAGGCCACGATCCACGTGTCATCTTGAGGAGCTTGACATAGGGCCCTTGGAAGCAGAAAGAACTAGAATTGCCTAGCATTCCAATGAAAGTTCAAACATCTGTGTGGTTGAAATTTGCAGAGGGATGTTTGTATCCTGGTTGGGGTCCACGACAGAGAGCAGAAGGAGGTATCCTATATGTGCTAGCATTCCAGAGTGAAGAACGTGGGGTGTGTTTGTGTGTGTGTGAGTGTGCGGGGGAGAGAGAGACACACAGACAGAGAGGAGGAAGGGGAGAGGAGAGTGAGCAGGAAAGTGGGAAAGTGAGAGAGAGAGAGAGAGAGAGAGAGAGAGAGAGAGAGAGAGATTGTGGCTCATCAGATATTGAAAACTATTGACCAGGGGAAAAAACTACTTTCAGAAAAGAAAAACTAAAGCCACAAGCAGTGATAAATCGAAGACGATGCAGCCAACG
>NW_024421941.1:0-2291 GCF_014898765.1 Herpailurus yagouaroundi | reverse complement strand
TCAAAGGGAAAAAACAAAACAAAAACATTTATTGTTTTTCTTTTTCTGATTCTTTAGGTAATACCTACTAATGTTTAAAAAAAAAAAAAAGAGGGAAGGGGTGCCTAGGTGGCTCAGTCAGTTGAGCGTCTGACTTCGGCTCAGGTCATAATCTCACAGTTTGTGAGTATGAGCCCCACGTCGGGCTCTGTGCTGACAGCTCTGAGCCCAGAGCCTACTTCGGATTCTGTGTCTCCCTCTCTCTCTCTGCCCCTCCCCACTCACGCTCCTGTCTCTCTCTCTCTCTCTCAATCTCTCTCTCTCTCTCTCTCTCTCAAAAATAAATAAACATTAAAAAAAGAGGAAAATATGAAAATATGCTGCCAGGTAGCCCGAAAGAACACTGGTGTTGGATGCCTTTCCTTCTATCATATCCACATAACGTAATTCCACTGATATTCCAGGTGGAGCAGGGTAGAGACCTGTTGGCAAAAGACAATAGGGCTGGATCAAGCTTCCATGTGCACCTGACTCACCATGAGTCATATTCCCCAGGGGATCTTCTCAGCTCACCATTGTTATCAATTAAAAAGAGTCACGTATGCCTGCCCGGGACAAAGGAATGTCAAAGGGGCAGCTGAGTTTAGGAACATCTTCCTCTGGCTTTGAATATAATTCTCCACTAAGAAGTCCACAGATAATGGCACGAAAATAGCATTCCTCCCAAAAGTAGTTACATTTCAATTAGGGATAATTTAACCTACAGCATCTAAAAGAATAACAACGGTTCTGGAGAGTATGAAGTACTTCATTTGCTTTGCAAGTCCTATTTTAGCAATTCTGGTCATTCTTAACCTTCTTATCTTTGGGACTTATCTTTGGCTGAGAAGGAATCACCCTGGTCTCTTTGAATTGTTCACTACCTTCTTCATAGCACAGAAGAACCTGGCTGCCATCATCCCTACACCTCGCTTTGTTCCACCACAGAAGCTCTGATAACTGTGGTAAATGCTAACGGAAGAGATGTTGTAACTAAATATCACTGTGTTTATATCTATGTATGTCTTCTGCAATATAAGATAAACAAACTAATCTTCCTCACCAAGCTTAGGGGGATAACGAACAAAAATTATAGTTGAGTAACTATATTTGCCAACGTAAATATTTCACAAAAGCTAAGCGACAATAAATAAAGCTCAACTGTGAGACAGGATGGGACTTTCCAACAAAGATTCTGAAGTATTCTCAAGCTCACTCCTTTAATGAAATCATTTCTAGTTGTTTTTAACAGTTGGTTTTTCAAACTTATAACCATTTTTTACCATACTGATAGAATGAGTTTTAGTATTAATTTGTACATAATAGCTATTCATTAGGCTCATTCAATGGGCCAGACATTGTGTTAAATATTTTACATGAATTATTTCCTTTGTCCCCAAAGCAATTCTGTGAGAAGAGGCTATCATTATCCCCATTCTGCAGATGGGTAATACAATGTGAAACCAGGAATCAACCAGGAAGCATTACCCAGAGCCCATGTTCTTAACCATTTTCATGACTCATTCTGATCTATGGGAAGAATCTGTGGCCCTGAGCAGATACATTACATTACCTCCTACCCTGAGAGCCTCACAATGGGTCCTTACCAACAACCAATTCAAGTCTATGCCTTTGTCCTATTCTCACGGCCCTCCCATACCTGACCCATCCCTAGCTCTCTGTTCTAATTTCCCAGTCTCCCAAAATTAGCACCTTCCATTCCAGACTGCATATTTTCTTCCCTGTTCCCACCCATTATCCACTTCCCTGCCACACCCTAAAACTAAACACCTTACTTCCATTCCCATGCCTTTCTACAAGTTGTTTCCTTCCCTGGAAGGGCTTCTTCTCCCCACACTTGGAGATACTCCAAATCCCGTCTCAGAACACATTCTTACGTAGCCTTTCCACTATTACTCCCTCCTAGGAACTCCTGTGACCCATTTTGTCTTCTTCAACATTCATTTGAAGCTTAAACAGTGCTTTGTGATGGTTAGCTTCTAATGCATACAGATTATTAGCCCAACTAGATCAGCCTCCTAGAGAGCAAGAACTAAAACCTGGCTCCTTCCAATCACCTCTTCAACCTAGCGCACCTAGGGCATGGCTCATCCCTCAGCTCAGCCCCCAGTGAAGCCACGGCTGGGGTCCAGAATCCTGAGGGACTGCCAGCTGCTGGGACATTGAGTATATGAAGCATTCAGTGTCCATGTTGGTTTGTGCTCAATTATCATGACACAGCTCAAATCAATTCCTGGAAGGGGACAGCCCAC
>NW_024421940.1:0-2011 GCF_014898765.1 Herpailurus yagouaroundi | reverse complement strand
ACCAGTCGACAGCAGCGTTTCATACCATCCCGAAGGGCCTCTTTGACTTTGTCATTCCTCAGGGTGAAGATGAAAGGGTTCAGGAAAGGGGTTACCACAGAAATAAACAGGGAAACTATCTTGTTGTACTCAGCAGCCTGTGTTTGCTTAGGTTTTACAAACAGGAACGAGCAGCTTCCATAGACAATCACAACAAAGATGAAGTGAGAGGCACACGTAGAGAAGGCTTTCCTCCGGCCTGAGGCTGTGGGGATCTTGAGGATGGTAGAGATGATGTAGGTGTAGGAGACTATTGTTGGGGCCAGCGAACCAATGATAATGACAATAGCCATTAAGAAGAGAACAAATTCTGTGAAAAGAGTGTCACCACAGGATAGTTTGAGCAGTTGCCCTCGGTCACAAAAAAAGTGGTCTAACAGATTTGACTTGCAGAAGGTAAACTGAAATGTGGCATAGACTGGCCATATTTCAGAGAGGAACCCAAACACCCATGACACAATGACCACCCAGATGCAGGTGTGGCTGTTCATAATGATGTTGTACCTCAAAGGGTTACAGACAGCCACATAACGATCCACAGCCATTGCTCCCAGTAATGCGAACTCTGTGGTCCCCACAGCAAGGTACAGGAAGAGTTGGGTTACACATGCAACCAGAGATATTGTCTGCATCCCAGGGAGCATCAATCCCCAAAGCATCATGGGCACAGTAATAGTTGTGATCAGGATCTCCAAGGCAGACAAATGACCAAGGAAGAAATACATGGGAGACTGCAGACGTTTATCCACACAGACAATCACGATGATGACTGTGTTTCCCATTAACGTTGCTGAGTAGAAGAAAAAGAATATGGCAAAAAGAATGTGGTGTAGTTCTTGGGACCCAGGAAAGCCTAGAAGGCAGAATTCAGTGGCACTAGAGAGATTGTTCATCATTTACTCCTTTTTTCTGCTCCTTGTAAAATCTAGACATCAAAGACTGGTAACATGGCGCCACATAGTCCTGTTCTCCAAAGAGAAGGAAGACAGGTTAGGATGAGAAAATATTTTCAACCTGAGAACCTGGTGACATGCCCCGACTGCAATGCTCTGCACAAGGTCAGACAAATGTGATCACCTTCAACCTAGCACAAGTCTGCCTGTCTGGAATAGGGGAAGACTCCTGAATCGCTACTGAGGATAAGAAAACATTCTCTGTCTTTTTACACCACAGGATAGGTCTTCTCTCCTGGGACAGAGGATAAGAGTGTTTAAACTGACCACTTATGAAGCTGTGTTGATCAGCCACACCAGTCCGGGGACCGTGTCATTCTTCTTATGTTAACTGTAGCAGATGACATAAGAGTGTTCTAGGTGATGGTCAGATCATGGAACATTGAACCCTACACGTCATCCTTACTGGTATTGTCTAGACCCAACTTGGGGTAGTAGAAAAGCAGCAGCGGACTAAGAACAACACCCCTGCTCTCCCCAGAGTGTAAACTTCCATGGTACAGAGCAGACACATCTACAAATGAGAGCTCTGGAGCTCTCTGGAGATAATTTCCCAGGGCAGAATCATTCTTCCCTAAACCCATGTGCTTTGCAAAATGTTGGGAGACAGGAAAGGTGGCACCTGTCCCTAACAAGGATAGATCTGAGGCCAGTAGCCCCTGTGGATGTCTGGATCTCGACCTCTCACTTTATTCATCCCCTTACTCAAATGTCATCTCCTCAGACGATTCTATCCAGTAACCCTACACCAATTAGGAATAACTTGTTCATTTTTGGACTTTACCATTCTTTGTAGCACTTTTTATTACCTGATACGATATGTATACTAATTTCATTCCTTCGTTGAACATTAAGCAAATTCAGCAGTGGATAGAACAAACAAAAATTCCTGCCCTGTGGAGCTTACATTCAAGGGGAGGGTGGATGCCAGATTATATACAAGACAAGTAAGTACAATTATGATGCTAGTCTATTCATCATGCTGGAACAAATATAAGGCAAGGAAGAAGGACAGGAAA
>NW_024421939.1:0-13534 GCF_014898765.1 Herpailurus yagouaroundi | reverse complement strand
ATTCATCATGCTGGAACAAATATAAGGCAAGGAAGAAGGACAGGAAATCTAATTTCATGTATTCACAGTTCATCTATGATACTAGAATATAAACTCTATGAAGGCAGGGACATGTGTGTATATATCTATCTATATCTGTGTCTGTATCTACATCTATATTTATATCTATATTATTGTTGAGCTATAAAGTCATGCTGATAAATTTCCCTACATGATGGTTGCTTGGATGTGTGCTATATGGTTAAATAGTACTTGATGCTCATTAAAGCAGTCGGGCCATACCCCGTGGAGCCCACTCTTCTTGATTTGCTTTCATGGCTCACATTACCATTTCCCCGTCTTCACTTCCCTTACTCATGCCACCTTCTCCAAGCCTCTGGAGGTTGGAATGATGGGCAAACAGGTTAAGAACAGTATTGTGGGGATGGCTCAGTGATCTGCATTGCTAAAATGTCTGTGTATTGGGCACTGGGTGAAAAAATATAGAAGAATCTTAGCAGTGACTGTTTTTAACATTGGAACAGAGGAGAAATAAATCTGCTCTCTGCTGTGTAGAGGGGATTCGGTGATGTCCTCAACCACTCTTTAAGCTCTGGGCCTCCTTTGTTCTAACAGGTAGCCAAGCCCAGAACTCCAATCTGATCTTCTCCTACTCTTTCCTTCCTAGAGGAAAACCCTGAGAAAATACTCACCCCCATGGAGGGGCCTCTCCACCCTTCTCAGACTCTCCAGGACTTGGATAACTTGTCTGGCTACTGCTGATGCATATACAGGGGCCACAGCAACTTCCTCAACAGGAGCTGAGCTCAAGAAAGTCCAGAAATAACAGCATTGTTGGAACTGAGGGTCTCTTTCTCTCTCCTTCCCTCCCACTACCCTCCTTCCCAAGGGGACTTAGTCACTGAGGTACCTGTTCTTAATTAGCCCAGGTTCAGGGCGTCCCTAAGCAATCAGACCGCGGAAAGCAGAACAAACTTTTAGTTGTTCCCTTTTTTGACCAATTAAGTGTCAGAACTTTCGAAACTTTTTGCTTAATGAAGAAACCTGAAATCTCACCAATCACAGGCTTTCAATACCAAAACTGCCTCCTCAAAGGCCCCAAGTCTAGGATTCAAGAGACATCTCAGACTCTAAGCAGATTACCCCTTCTGCCCCTATATCCTAGACTCTTCTCCGATTCTCTTAGCTATTCAGAGAAAAAATCATCCCCTAACCCCCAATAGGACACATTACAATTGACATCTAAAATGTGCACCAATATCCTAAAAGCATGCATATTGGTCTCAGTCAAAGCCTTAACTTCACCAGAAATCCCCTACAAAGCCTGTTTCCTCCTTCACTCATTTCATAGAGAAGCTCCTGCTCCTAACTCTGAGGACCTTCCAGAAAACTGGGGAGAGTTTCTGCCCCCAAATTGTACTTCACTCTCTGCTACTCTCTCAGGTTTCCACTCTTCTGAACACACATGCATCTGTATGCATTCAAGCAAGATTCTTACATTTATTTCTATGGTGGGTCCATGTTTGCCAGCTGGGCACTTCAAAGTCGGGACAGCATAAGGACAGCCAATGTAGGCAGTTATATTTACAACCTGAACCAACTGACAAATGTAAATTGTAAGTCTGCTTTATGCTAGAGCGAGACAGAAAAAATGGCAGCTACAACCATTTATCTGGATTTGGGATTTCATTTGAAGTATACCTGTTAAGTCTGAGAGTGTCAATAGATGCAGAAGGGTATAATTTGGGAATAATCTTCCTTCCCATTTCTGATGTTGCCAAGCCCAACTAGATTGCCATATAATATTAGAAAAAATTTATAAGTATGTATCTGCATATTCTTTATAGAAAATCTTGTGAAAATCTATTTTAAAACCTTTTCTCTCTCATTTAACAATAGATAAAAATAGATATATATGGGAATGCAAGCTTGTGTAGCCACTCTGGAAAACAGTTTGCAGGTTCCTCAAAAAATTAAAAAGAGAACTACCCTATGGCCCAGCAATTGCACTACTAGGTATTTATACAAGAGAAACAGTATGCTGTTTCGAAGGGACACATGCACCCCAATGTTTATAGCAGCACTGCTAACAATAGTCAAAGTATGGAAAGAGCCCAAATGTCCATCGATGGATGAATGGATAAAGACAATGTGGTGTATATATACAATGGAGTATTACTCGGCAATCAGACAGAACGAAATCTTGCCATTTGCAACTATGTTGATGGAACTGGAGGGTATTAGGCTAAGCGAAATTAGTCAGTCAGAGAAAGACAACTATCATATGACTTCACTCATATGAGGACTTTAAGACACAGAACAGATGAACATAAGGGAAGGGAAGCAAAAATGATATTTAAAAAAGCGAGGGGGACAAAACACAAGAGACTCTTAAATATTGAGAACAAACAGAGGGTTACTGGAAGGATTGAGGGGGGGGATGGGCTAAATGGGTAAGGGGCATTAAGAAATCTACTCCTGAAATCATTGTTGCACCAGATGCTAACTCATTTGGATGTAAATTAAAGAAAAAAAATAGAAGCTCCTGTAACAGGAAAACTAAATGAATAAAAATTTTAAAAAATAGATATATAAAGCATATCTATACATGTTGCCCACTTTTATTTCTGCATAGTGTTCTGTTATAGGGATGCCCATTCTTTATTAGTTATCCCTCTGCTGATCATTGCTTATTGTGTTCATTTTATTGTGAAAAATGATGCTATAAATATCTTTATACATCATAACTCCATACACATGATATTTCTGATAAATCCCTAGACTGGGCACTTACAAGGTAGATATATTAAAGGTACTACTGGTTTCTATTAACACCAATTATATTCCAAAGATTTTGGATTGATTCACACTGACACTAAGACTGTGTGTTAAGAGCACTCTTGATTTCCTGATCTGCTACTAACCAAAGATATGATCATAATTCATTTAAATTAAAGACAACAATATTAAAATACCTTAAATGAGAAATCAATTGGAAAACCTGCTGAAGTAGAAAATGTTTTGAAAGTTAAAAATTACCAAAACTGATTCAAAAAGAAATTAAACATGTTTCCTAAGTATTCCTAATATGGAAAATAATTGAATTCATAATTTAAAATGCTCCCACACAGAAAACTATAGTTTCAAGTGGCTTTACTGGTATATTCTATCAAATTTTTAAGGAAGAAATATTTCCAATTCTACATAGAATTTTCCAGAAAATTGAGCGCAAGGGAACACTGCTGATTAATTTTATGAGGTCAGAATTAAATCTTGATACCAAGGACACTGAAAGAAAAGAAAACTAAGAACCAATATCCCTTGTAAATATGAAAGGAAAAATCATTAGTAAAATATGAGAAAATAAAATCCAGCAATACTTAAAGAGAATAATGTGCCATAACAAAAGGATGGTTTTATTCCAGATATGCAAGGTTGGGTTAACATTGGGAGATTAATTAATATAATTCACCATATGAACAGAAATAAAGAGAAAAACCACATGGTCACTTAAACAAGAGCAGAGAAGGCATTTCACTAAAATCAACATCCACTGATGAAAAACTCTGATCAAACTAGGAACAAATGGAATCTTCTTTAAACTCATAAATAGAACCCACCAAAAATCTAATTCTAACATGAAACCTAATGATGAAAGACCTAATTTCTTCCTCCAAGATAGGGAGGAAGGCAACAATATCTGTTCTCACCACTTCTATTCAACATTAAACTGGACATCCTAGCTAATGCATTAAGGCAAGAAAATGAAATTAAAAGCATACAGTTAGTAAATAAAGAAAAAATATTTATTTGCAGATTACATAATCCATTATGCAGAAAATCCTAAGAGATCCACAAAACAAAAACAAAACCAAAAACAAAAACTTCCCAGAAATAATGAGTGATTACCAGGCCCACAGGACAAAGGCCTCAATATATAAAAATCTATTGTATTGTTACATACTAGCAACAAACTAGAGATGAAAATAAAAATTATAATTATAATAAGATGCAAAAAATGAAATACTAAAAGATAACTCATCGAACTGTACATGACTATACACTTGAAACTATAAAACATTGCTGATACAAACTGAGAAATACCTAAATTAATTAACATTGTATTTTCATGAATCAGAAGCTTGTTTTGTTTAAATTTTGTTTAAATGCCTTTTTCTTTTCAAATTAGTCTCTAAATTCAATAAAATGTCACTCACAATCCCAGGAAGTTTTATTTTAATATTGAAAAGCTGACTCTAAGATTTCTATGCAACTATGAAGAACTAAGAAGAGCCAAAAGAATTTTGAAAAACAACAAAAAAGGTGGGAGACTCACAATACCTTATTTACAACTTAATTTAAGTTACAGTAATCAAAACACTATCTTACTTACATACTATGATTAGATCAACAGACATATAAACCAATAAAATAGAATAGAGAATTCAGACACAAGTGCCAACATATATCTTTAATTGATTTTGACCACATGAAGTGTTGGTGAAGGTGTGGAGAAACTGGATCTTTCGTACACTGCTGGTGATATAAACAACAACAAGTAAACATACACTTACCCTACAAAGCCATAATTCAACTTCACTCTTAGATATTTTCCCAAGCTATAAGAAAACACACATCCACAAAACACATCTTCCTGAATGCAATTTTATTCACAATAAACCGGAAAAACCCAAGTGATGATTAATAAGTGAATGGATAAATAAATGGTACATTCATACAGTGGAACACTACTCAGAAATAAAAATCTATTGATAGATGCACCATCATGGATAATTCTGTACAGGGCTACAGTAAGCAAAAGAATCCTGACATAAATATTATTATTTCATTAATAAGCTCAAGAAACAAAAAATCTGATCTATAATAACAGAAAACAGCCTGAGGTTAGGAATGAAAATGGAGATTTATTCAAAAGGAGCACAAAGAAACCTTTAGGGTGATGAACATATTTTATAATTTGGTTGTGATAGCTACATGTATCTATACATTTGTTAAAACTCACTGAAATTTACACATCAAATGGCTACATTGCTGTATGAAAATTAACATTAAAAGTGTTGAAAATATTTTTTAAATAAATCCAAACTATAACAGGAGAGGGCTCATCATTAGGGGATTGATGGGTAGAGAAATGAGGTAAGGTTAAGTGAAGTATAAAGTTATATTAAGCATAAAGTATATAACTGAAGGCTAAACAGAATAGGTAGACAAAGTAAGGTATGTCGAATATGGTTGTGGATTAGGTGTGAGGATGGGGAAAGTTAAAAGAACACAAGGTGAAGACCAGGCTTAACTAACCCTAATGGGTGTCAGAATGTAACAAGTAATTTCCAGACCAGTCTCCAAACAGATGTTCCCTTTGACCACGTTCTATCACCTTTTTGAGTAACTTTCGGCAAGCACCTCTGAAGTTTACAAACAAACTTTAGTCTGTAAAATGGATGACAGATATAAACCACCAGTAAAGCTTATAACATGAGAGCACAATTTTAAAATATACGTCTTTGGTGAAAGTTAAAGGATCTCAAGACAGTGAACAATCGTGGATAAACTATTGAGATTAGAATCAGGAACCTGAATGCTAATTCCTTTTCATACCCACTAGCTATGTTATATTCAATTCAGTGTGAGTGTTCAACGCTCTGGCTTTGGTTTTCTCTTCTGAAATATCAGGGCAGTGAGGTACAGGATGTCTGACCTCTCTTTCAGAATCTCTACCTTGCCCAAAGTGAAGGGGCAAGGAGCGGAAACTGAGCTAGTCCTTGAGCCTTGTAAGGATGCACTGAGCCTCTCAGCCTCCTGCTGAGGCTCTCCACTCATTACCTTTGGTCATGGAACCCCTCTGCGAAGCTAAACTTTTTGTCAGAATCAGCTCTTTCCAGATAACATCATGGGCACTCATAGACCACACCAGACTCGGTACCTAAAGTTACTCTTGATTACTGGATTGTTTATGTGAGTAAAGCTGGTGACTGCCCAAACTCAAAGTTGGCCAAACCTGAAGGCCATTCCATGTCTATATTTTTTCCATATTCCACATAAGCACACTGGAGACACAGGCAAGAGGAGAAGTCAACATGGACCAGAGAAAGAAAGAGCCATCTTGATGATCTAGGAGGACAGATAGGGTTATTACCCCAAGTGCTGAATGCCTGCCCACAAAAGAAAGGATGAGAGAAAATTATCCTTACTTGTCTGCCTCAAAAGTCTGCTAACTGACCTTCACGTCTGCCATCGCTTCCCTCTTTCTACTCTGTTCTCCCCATAACTGCTTGAGTGATCTTTTAAGACACAGATTGGATCAGGTCTCTCCCCTGATTAAAACCTTCTCACTGCTCATTGGTCACTGTCCCGAGTGCTGTAAGGATCTATATGATTTCTAGAAATGCTTTTCTCTAATGTCATCTGTGTTTCCCTTCCTTCACCCCATGCTGTCCGGCAGCACTGACATTCTTTTAGTTCGTTCAAGGGCTTTAGTGCATGCTCTTAATGCACTCTTAATGTGCTCGCTCCATTCCCACCCAGCTTTGCCTTGTTCATGCCACACATCAGTTAATGATCACTTTATTTTTTTTAACTTTTTAAAAAATGTTTATTTATTCAAAAATTCTTTGAGAGTTATTATAGATAATCTCTTTGAGAGAAGAGAGCACAAACGGGGAAGGGGCCAAGAGACAGGGAGACACAGAATCCAAAGGAGGCTCTGAGCTATCAGCACAGAGCCCAATGCCAGGCTCAAACCCACAAACTGTGATATCATGACCTGAGCTGAAGTTGGATGCTTAGCCAACTGAGCCACTGAGCCACTGAGCACCCCATGATCCTTTCTTATAGGGGCTTTCCCTAACCTCACAGACATATTCAGGTTCCCTGTCAGGTGTTCTCCAAATATCCTTATAGTAGATGCTATGTGCCTTCCCCAGACCTCCCTCAGGACCAAGGTACTCACCCCACCCCATAGCTGAGGTTATCCCTAGAAATTGCCTTCAGTTAAGCAGAAGTGCCTCCACCAAGATTATAGCCTTTCCTCTAAGGTAGCCTGTACCCAATGACCTGTAGATGCAGGAGTGCAAAAATCCAGCTCCTGTGTTTGAGGTAAGGACACAAGTCAGCACAATTCTAAAGAGCCATCCTAGCTCCAGGGCTCCCGGTGGGATTGGTTCCTCCTGGGGTTGAAACCTCTGTGGCAACTTCATTACCAGTCAGCTTCCCCTCTGCCCAAACAAATTCTCCCCCATACCTTTACAGGAATTAGGAATTATCTCAAAGATCACTCCCAGACTTAAGACAACCTGACAATTTCTTTCCTGAATGATCCACAGTTTTAATTATATATTTTGTGTGTGTGTGTGGTTTCACTCTGTGTGGTATAGCTCTTCACCAAATATGCTCTATCAGGGAAGAGACCATGTCCACTATGTTTCCTGCTATATTTTCAGCACATTGTCTGAAAGATAACGGTTGTTCAAAAAATGTTCTTGCTGAATGTTCTGTTCTTAATTTTCAATCAAGTTGGACTCTTTCATAGTTTCAAAAACCATTTATATTTTTCTTTATTGAACTTACCAATTTAGAAGAGAACTTTATGCACAAATAAAATAAACCTTTATTTCAAAAAATTAAAAATTGGGGCACCTGGGTGGCTCAATCGGTTCAGCGTCCAAGTCTTGATTTCAACTCAGGTCATGATCTCATGGGTTCATGAGATCAAGCACTGTGTTGGGTTCTGCACTGACAGCATTGAGATTGAGATTTCCTCTCCCTCCCTCTCTGCCTCTCCCTTCCTCACTGCTATCAGTGCAGGGCCCCCTTTAGATCCTCTGTCCCTTTCTCTGTCTCTCTCTGTCTCTTTCTCTCTGTCTCTCTCTCTCTCAAAAATGAATGAACATTCATTTATATATAAAAAAAGAATTTTTTCATAAGATCATCAGGACACTTAAAGCAGATGAAGAAAGCATTAACATATGAGAATAGGCCACAGTGTACAAGCACAGCATATGCTTACTAAGTTTGTTATGAATTACCAGGGCCATAATATTTTATATTCCCATCATAAATGAATCGGGGCGCCTGGGTGGCTCAGTCGGTTAAGCGTCCGACTTCGGCTCACCTCATGATCTCGCGGTCTGTGAGTTCGAGCCCCGCGTCGGGCTCTGTGCTGACAGCTCAGAGCCTGGAGCCTGTTTCAGATTCTGTGTCTCCCGCTCTCTCTGCCCCTCCCCCGTTCATGCTCTGTCTCTCCCTGTCTCAAAAATAAATTAAAAAACGTTAAAAAAATTTTTTTTAAATAAATGAATAAAAAGCTCTATTCATCAGAATTCACACGAACACTAGGATTCTTAGAATTTTACTTTTCTCCAATCAGATAGAAATGATATGGCTGATGGCTGAGTATATTTTGGCAAGTTGTTTAATGTCTTATTTAAAGTTTTTAATGTTTATTCTGAGAGAGAGAGAGAGAGAGAAAGAGAAAGAGAGGGGGAGAGAGAGAGAGCACGAGCAGGGGAGGGCAGAGAGGGAGACACAGAATCTGAAGCAGGCTCCAGGCTGTCAGCACAGAGCCCGATGCAGGCCTTGAACTCACGAACCTTAAGAGCATGACTGGAGCCAAAGTCAGACATTTAACTGACTGAGCTACTCAGGTGCTCCTGTTAAAGTCTTATTTAGTTTCTATATACTAATCTGCTAAGTGAACACAATACTACTCACCTAACAGCTTATTGCCAGGATTGAATGACAATATACAGAAATTACAAGGTACTTAGTATACAATCAATACTACCTTCCTTCCATCTATATGATTCCAAAGCATTCAGCAAAGTTTCTTCTGCAGTAGATATTCAATGTATAAAAATCAATCAAATTATATAAAAGTTATATTCAGCATCTTTACTGAAAAAAATTCCTCATGTTCATAGGACAAAATAACAAAGACGTTTAAGAGCAAAATTTGGAATCACACAAACCTATTCAGTTTTAAAAATTATCATCAATATTAATAAAACATTGGAGGTATTTCCATTAGGAACAAAGAAAATAAATATTTGCAGCGGCTATGCAAAAGAAATAGAAGTTTTAATTACACACCACTCCTTTTTTCTCCTTATCTCCTAATAAGGAACATTAGTTTATACTAGAATATTTCATATTTTGGGGCACCTGGGTGGCTCAGTCATTAAGTGTTGGACTCTTGATTTGGGCTCAGGTCATGTCCCAGGGTTATGCCACCCAGACCTTGTCAGATTCTAGTGCTGAGCGTGGAACGTGCTTGGGATTCTCCTCTCTTCCTCTGCACCCCTCCCCTGCTCTCTCTCTAAAAAAAATTTAAAAATAACAAAAATGTAGGGACTCCTGGATGATTCAGCTGGTTAAGTGTCCACCTCTTGATCTGGGCTCAGGTCGTAATCTCACAATTTGTGAATTACAGCCCCCAATTGAGCTCTGTGCTGACAGAGCAGAGCCTACTTGGGATTCTCTCTCTCTCTTCCTCTGCCCCACCCATGCTCTGTGTGTGTGTGTGTGTGTGTGTGTGTGTGTGTGTGTGTCACAATAAATAAGTAAACATTTTTTTTAAAAAATTTTTAAAGAAAAAAACTTATTTTACTTTGTATCCTATACAACAATATTTATGCAACTTTTAGTAGGAATATAATGAAATACCTGTAGGAAATAAAACAGGAAAAAAGTGAATGTCTTCTCAGATGTATATAACAGACACTATCTAGGATTAGCATTTTCTTTCACCAAGGAACTTTTCCTGAACAGAAACTACTAAAAACTTCCTGGTAAAAGTAGTCTTCTCTCCAGTTTTGTTTTTGTTTTAACTCTGACCATATAACTAGGAATACAAAGTATGTTAAGAGGCACATATTTAAAATAAGTTACAAAGTTGCAACACATCATGTCTGAGATACATCAAATTATACCTAAGATTTGAATATGATAATTACATGTGAATTAGGATAACGAGTGTTTTTTAATTCCTTTTTTTAAAGTTTTTACTTAAGTTCCAATTAGGTAACAAATAGTGTAATATTGGTTTTAGGTGTACAATTTAGTGACTCACATTTCCATACAAACATCTGGTACTCATCACAAGCGTACCCTTTAGTCCCCATCACCTATTTAATCCCCCCACCCACCTCCCCTCTGGTAACCATCAGTTTGTTCTCTAGAGTTAAGAGTCTGTTTCTTGGTTTGCCTCTCATTCACCTTTTTTCCCCTTTGCTCATTTGTTTTATTTCTTAAATTCCACGTATGAGTGGAATCATATAGTATTTGTTTTTCTCTGACTTATTTTGCTTAGCATAATACTCCATCCGTGTTATAGCAAATGGCAAGATTTCATTTTCTTTTATGGCTGAAAACATGCTCAACACCACTGATCATCAGAAAAATCCAAATCTAAACTACAATGAGACATCACATCACACCCGTCAGAATGGTTAAAATCAACAGCACAAGAAACAACAGGTGTTGGCGAAGATGTGAAGAGAGAGGGACCCTCTTGTACTATTGGTGGGAATACAAACTGGTGCAGCCACTCTGGAAAACAGTATGAAGGTTCCTCAAAAAGTTAAAAATAGAACTACCCTATAATCCAGCAAGTGCACTACTAAGTATGTACCCAAAGAATACAAAAATACTAAATCAAAGGGCTATATGCACCCCGATGTTTATAGCAGCATGATCTACCCCAGCCAAAAGATGGAAACAGCCCAACTGTTCAACTGATGAACGGATAAAGAAAATGTGATGTGTATATAGAATGGAATATTACTCGTATTTATATTTAGATATCTGTATTGATTATCTGTGTACTTAGTTGTGAAAAGTAAAGACAACAAATAAATGGAACAAATGTTATGGAGACTTGATAGTGTATATAGTAGTGAGGAAATGGTGTGAGGAATCTCACTTCATTTGGGGGTAGGAGACAACTGCTGGTTGAGAAATTAAGCCTCAGTGGGCAGACATATCTGTCTCCCAGCTCCCAGTGTGAACATGGAGTAGGCATTCTGGTTGAGAATAAGATGGCTTGCAGGGCAGGGGCACAGTGACAGTGTAATGGACTGAAGGTTTACGTTCCCTTAAAACCCATATGTTGAAATGCTGACACCCAGTGCAGCTGATTTGGGAGATGGGGACTCTTAAGTAATTAAGCTAAAAGGAGGTCAATGGGTGGGGGCCTCATCACATAAGAATAGTTCTCACCAAAACTAAATTAGCCTGAACCTTGAACTCAGACTTCTAAGTCTCCAGAACTATGAGAAATAACTTTTTATTATTTAAACCACCAAATGTGTAGTGTTTTGATATGACAACCCAGGCAGACTAACATAAACAGTAACTTTCCTTCATTCAGAATCAAAGACCAAACAGAAGAACCTTCCTTTGGTACAAAAGATGTTTCATGCCCCATCACAAATCACTAGACCTGGAACTTTCCTTCCTTCCTCATGGTCAGGGGCATTCAGAGAAGCAGTTTAGAGCACTGCATCCCTGAGATAAAGGAAAGGAATGGAATTGTTGATGGAGGACAAGGGGAAGAATAGGAAATGCATTAGCAGTGGGTGGTCAGAGCCTGATTCAAGCGGAAAGGGAAAAGAGAGAAAGGGAAAGAAGGAGAAAGAGAGGAATAGGAGAGCTCAAGGACAAGGGGAAAGAGGAAGAAGAAAGAAGACAGGTGGTGGATGAACTAAGGATGATCAGGACAGGATGCAGTGGCATCGGTGATGAAGGTTCAGAAACCAAAGAAACCGATGAGGACAGTGAGGCTCTCTTTTCTGTGCTCCTAAATTGCCTCTACAAGCCCAGAGACAATGTAGGTTGTGCAAAGCCTTTGTGTAAATTAATAAAGGCATCCTTTCTGGATTACTGGAGGAGAAAAATAGTATTTTTCTGGCGAGGGCAGACCTCAGGGTATGAGTCTGGGGGTGGGAAGACATCTTTGTGTGTGTCTTCAACCCTTTCTCCAGTCAATGCAGTCCCATTACAACCTATTGGTTAGCTACCAGAGCATGGGCTGGATTAAGACCCCACCCAACACCTCATATGTCGCCCATATGAGGTGGAATCAACTATATCATGGTTGGTGGACTTCTTTTTCTTCACCAAATGGGAAGGCACCCTCACACAGTACTCTGCAACTCTGTGGAACACCATCATCCACGGCTGGGTGGCTGAATATCTGCCACCAGTTCAGGGCTGCCAGGAAGTGCTGAGAATTACCATTTAACCAACACCTTCCTGGGGCACCCGGGTGACTTAGTCAGTTAAGAGTCTCATTCTTGATTTTGGCTCAGGTCATAATCTCAGGGGAGTGAGGTCCAGCACTGTGCCACTGATGGCACACAGACTCCTTGGGATTCTCTCTCTCCTCTCTCTTCTGCACCTGCTTCCACTCACACAATTTCTCCTTTCAAAATAAATAAACCTTTTTTAAAATAAAAAATAAAAATAATTTTAAAAACCCACCTTCCTTCAAACCCCTTCCTCCAACATGATGAGCTTCCTACACTTGCATTGTCATAAAGCCATGCCTTGTATTCTTGAAGAGCTGCAAGTTGAGAGGGTAGCTTCTCATTTCTTTGATGCTCCCCATAGAGAAAATCTATAACAGGGTACTGAGACACTTGGATTTCAGAGACAGAGAACTAAAGGCATCATGAGGCCGAAAGTCTGGGTCTGGGAGTAGTCTCAACAGACATAGTAGATTTAAGCAGTTGTACAACACAGGATTCTTTCTCTACAATTAGTCATTTAATTCTTACTTGTCTCAATCCCCATATGTCCCAAAATATTTCATATCTTTACATCGCAAAGACTTACTAAAAGTATTCCAATCCCCGTATCTCCACTCTAGATTGGTTCTGTGGCAAAGAGTATATAACATTGTATGTACTTTGCACTAGCAATGGGGCCTGGATAACATGAAGAACCAGCAGAGAAAAGGAGAACCATAGAATATTTAAAGTGCATATTGTCATCACGTCAAGAAATTGCACAAAAATATAGGAAAATCTCTACAACAGTTGATAAAGAAATAAAGTGAGCATCTCTCCCTTGGTACTTATTATGGCAGATGCCTCCCCTCCCCTTCTTCCCACTTCCTTCCTCCACTAAGAAATATATCTTCAAAAATGCATTGTAGGAGAATTAATTGAGCTATGGAAAAATACAAACATGTATGTATTACCTTTACCTAATCCTCCCACTTCCCAAGGATAGCCTTCAATGGTTCAAGTCGGGAACCATCAGAAACTGAGGAATGAGAATCTAATAGGCAGAAAATGGGTTTCTTTTTTACCTGCCATATCTTCTTCAATGGCCCTGAGTGTAAGCTGTACACTACTGATTTTTGAAGGGAAAATAATGATAAGAGAAAAGGTGGGGTTTTCTAGGTTACTGAAAAATGCATAGTGAGGACATTGTCACAAAGCTGATGTAGAGAGATTTAATCCTTTACCAGTCGACAGCAGCGTTTCATACCATCCCGAAGGGCCTCTTTGAC
>NW_024421938.1:0-2806 GCF_014898765.1 Herpailurus yagouaroundi | reverse complement strand
CAGCCTTGAGTGAACCCACTGCCCGCGGCACTGCAGCCTCCAGTGAAGGCGGTGCTTGCTGCACTGCACCCTACAGTAAACCCAGTGCCCACAGTACTGCACCATGCAGTGAACCCAGTTCCCGCTTCTATGCAGCCTCCAGTGAACCCAGTGCCCGCAGCACTACAGCCTCTAGTGAACCCACTGCCCGTGGCACTGCAGCCTGCAGTGAATCCAGTGCACACGTCACTGCATCCTGCAGTGAACGCAGTGCCCGAGGCACTGCACCCTGCAGTGAACCCGGTGCCCGCGGCACTGCACCCTCCAGTGAACCCAGTACCCGCAGCACTGCAGCCTCAGGTGAACCCAGTGCCCATGGCACTGCATCCTCCAGTGACCCCAGTGCCCGCAGCACTGCAGCTTCCAGTTATCTCAGTGACCGGTGCACTGCAGCCTGCAGTTAACCCAGTGCCCGCAGCACTGCACCCTCCAGGGAACCCAGGTCCCACTGCATTGCA
This sequence comes from Herpailurus yagouaroundi, assembly GCF_014898765.1. Lineage (NCBI taxonomy): Eukaryota > Metazoa > Chordata > Mammalia > Carnivora > Felidae > Herpailurus > Herpailurus yagouaroundi. Next base: position 2,309 of record NW_024421938.1, on the reverse strand, counting down.
GCCTCCAGTGAACACACTGCCCACAGCACTGCAACTTCCAGTGAAGGCAGCGTCTACTGCAATGCACCCTCCAGTGAACACAGTGCTTGCGGCACTTCACACTCCAGTGAAACAAGCTCCCTAAGCACTGCAGCCTCCATTGAACCCAGTACCCCTGACACTGCAGCGTGCAGTGAACCCAGTGCCCACAGCACTTCAGGCTCCAGTGAACAAAGTGACCGTGGCAATTCACCCTGCAGTGAACACAGATCCCACGGCACTGCACACTCTATTGAACCCAGTACCCATGGCACTGAAGCCTGCTGTGAACCCACTGCCAACAGCACTGCAGCCTCCAGTGTCCCACTGCCTGTGACACTGCCCACTCCAGTGAACCCAGTGCCCATGGCACTGCACCCTCCAGTGACCCCAGTGCCCTCGGCACTGCAGTCTGCAGTGAACCCATTGCCTGAGGCACTGCAGCCTCAAGTGAACCCAGGGACCGCGGCACTGGAGCCTCAAGTGAATTGCGTGCTTGCGGGACTGCATACTCCAGTGAACCCACTGACCTAGGTACTGCTGCCTCCAGTGAACCCACTGACCAAGGCACAGCAGCCTCCAGTGAACAAGTGTCCGCATCACTGCACCCTCCAGTGAACACAGTGCCCGTGGCACTGCAGCCTCCAGTGAACACAGTGCCCAAGGCACTGAAGCCTCCAGTGAACACAGTGCCCGTGGCACTGCAGCCTCAAGTGAACCCACTGCCCGCGGCACTGCAGCCTCAAGTGAACCCAGTGCCCACGGCACTGCAGCAATCAGTGAACCCATTGCCAGTGGCACTGCATCCTCTTGTGAAACCAGTACCCGTGGCACTGCATCCTCCAGTGAAACCAGTGCCCTCAGCACTGGACCATCCAGTGAACCCACTGCCCAAGCACTGAAGCCTCCAGTGAACCCACACACTGAAGCACTACAGCCTCTGGTGAACCCACTTCTGGAGTCACTCAGCCTCCAGTGAACTTTTCGCTGGAAGCACTGCAGCTTCCAGTGAACCCACTGCCCGCGGCACTGCAGCTTCCATTGAAGGCAGTGTCCGCTGCACTGCACCCTCCAGTGAACGCAGTGCCTGCGGCACTTCACCCCCAGTGAACCAAGTGCCCTAAGCACTGCAGCCTCCAGTGAACCCAGTTCCCCTGGCACTGCAGCGTGCAGTGAACCCAGTGCTCACAGCACTGCAGCATCCAGTGAACAAAGTGCCCGTGGCAATGCAACCTGCAGTGAATCCAGGGCCTGCGGCACTGCACACTCCAGTGAACCCAGTGCCCGCGGCACTGAACCCTCCAATAAACCCAGTACCCGTGGCACTGAAGCCTGCTGTGAACCCACTGCCGGCGGAACTGCAGCCTCCAATGAACCCACTGCCCATGACACTGCACCCTCCAGTGAACCAAGTGCCCGTGGCACTGCACCCTCCAGTGACCCCATTGCCCGCGGCATTGCAGTCTGCAGTGAACACAGTGCCCAAGGCACTGCAGCCTGCAGTGAACCTAGTGTCCACGGCACTGCATCTTCAAGTGAACCCAGTGTCTGCATCACTGCAGCCTCCAGTGAAGCTAGTGCCTGACGCACTGCTTCCTCCAGTGACCCCAGTGCCCGTAGCACTGCAGCTTCCAGTTATCTCAGTGACCAGTGCACTGCAGCCTGTAGTGAACCCAGTGCCCGGGGCACTGCACCCTCCAGTGAGGCCAGTCCCCACTGCACTGCAGCCTCCAGTGAACCCACTGCCCACAGCACTGCACCCTCCAGTGAAGGCAGTGCCTGCCGCACTGCACCCTCCAGTGACCCAGTGCTTGCGGCACTGCACCATGCAATGAACCCAGTTCCCACTTCTATGCAGCCTGCAGTGAACACAGTGCCCACAGCACTGCAGCTTCCAGTTATCTCAGTCACCGGTGCAGTGCAGCCTGCAGTGAACCCAGTGCCCATGTCACTGCAGGCTCCAGTGAAGCCAGTGCCCGACGCACTGCATACTTCAGTGACCCCAGTGCCCGCAGCATGGCAGCTTCCAGTTATCTCAGTGACCAGTGTACTGCAGCCTGCAGTGAACTCAGTGCCCATGGCACTGTACCCTCCAGTGAACCCAGTTCCCACTGCACTGTAGCCTCCAGTGAACCCACTGCCTGCGGCACTGCAGCTTCCAGTGAAGGCAGTGCCCGCTGCACTGCACCCTCCTGTGAACACAGTGCCTGCGGCACTTCTCCCCCAGTGAACCAAGTGCCCTAAGCACTGCAGCCTCCAGTGAACCCAGTTCCCCTGACACTGCAGCATGC
>NW_024421937.1:0-1929 GCF_014898765.1 Herpailurus yagouaroundi | reverse complement strand
GAACCCAGTTCCCGTGTCAATGCAGCCTCCAGTGAACCCACTGCCCCTGACACTGCACCCTCCAGTGTACCGAATGCCCGCGGCACTTCATCCTCTAGTGAAACCAGTGTCCGCATCACTGTATCCTCCAGTGAACCCAGTGACCGATGCACTGGAGCTTCCTGTGAACCCAGTGCACAGAGCACTGCATCCTCCAGTGTAACCAGTGCCCATGGCACTTGAGCTTCCAGTGAACGCAGTGCCCGTTGCACTGCAGCCTCCAGTGAACCCAGTTCCCCTAGTACTGCAGTGTGCAGTGAACCGAGTGCCCACAGCACTGGATCCTCCATTGGACAAAGTGCTTGCGCCCATGCAACCTGCAGTGAACCCACTGCCTGCGGCACTGCCCCCTCCAGTGAAGGTAGTGCCTGCCGCACTGCACCCTTCAGTGAACCCAGTGCCCGTGGCACTTCAGTCTGCAGTGAATCAGAGCACGAGGCACTGCAGCCTGCAGTGAACCATGTGCCTGTGGCACTGCACCCACCAGTGAACACAGTACCCGTGGCACTGTAGCCTGCTGTGAACCCACTGCCCACGAAACTGCAGTCTCCAGTGAACCCACTTCCCGCGACACTGCACACTCCAGTGAACCCAGTGCCCGTGGCACTGCAGCCTGCCGTGACGCCGGTGCCCGCGGCACTGCAGTGTGTAGTGAACACAGTGCCCGAGGCACTGCAGCCTGAAGTGAACCCAGTGCCCACGGCACTTGAGCCCCTGTGAAAACACGCCTGCGGAACTGAGTCCTCCAGTGAACCCAGTGCCCACGACACTGGATCTTCTGGTGAACACACTGCCCACGGCACTGCATCCTCCAGTGAACCTAGTTCCTGTGGAACTGCAGTCACCAGTGAATACAGTGCCCATGGCACTGCACCCTCCAGTGAAGGCAGTGCCTGCCACACTGCACCCTCCAGTGACCCAGTGCTTGCGGCACTGCACCATGCATTGAACCCAGTTCCCACTTCTATGCAGCCTGCAGTGAACACAGTGCCCACAGCACTGCGGCTTCCAGTTATCTCAGTCACCGGTGCTGCACTGCAGCCTGCAGTGAACCCAGTGCCCATGTCACTGCAGGCTCCAGTGACCCCAGTGCCCGCAGCATGGCAGCTTCCAGTTATCTCAGTGACCGGTGTACTGCAGCCTGCAGTGAACTCAGTGCCCGCGGCACTGCACCCTCCAGTGAACCCAGTTCCCACTGCACTGTAGCCTCCAGTGAACCCACTGCCCGCGGCACTGCAGCTTCCAGTGAAGGCAGTGCCCGCTGCAGTGCACCCGCCTGTGAACACAGTGCCTGCGGCACTTCTCCCCCAGTGAACCAAGTGCCCTAAGCACTGCAGCCTCCAGTGAACCCAGTTCCCCTGACACTGCAGCGTGTAGTGAACCCAGTGTCCACAGCACTTCAGCCTCCATTGAACAAAGTGGCGCGGCAATGCAACCTGCAGTGAACCCAGAGCCTGTGACACTGCATACTCCAGTGCCTCTCTTTAACAATATAGATCTAACTTTAAGATAGTACTGATTGAATGCCTCCCTCAGGAGACCAGGAATCTCTATTCTACAAGAGGATCCTTTGAAGGATTTTCTAAAATAATGTGCAGATACTCTGAACTTGAGATCCTCAATCTATAATTTGACAACAGTAACCAAAATAGCAAAAAGGGGAAACAAATGATCCTTTGGCACCTTTTCTGTGCCGTGTCCGTGCTGGTCCTACAGCTGAGTCTGGAGGTACTGATCATTTATTCCTATTGGATCAGCTCCCATCCTCTTTATGGGCAAAATCTTCAACTGATATTGGCAGAATCCACAGTGTACCTCCCGTCAAGATTCAAGTTGATCTTGCAAAACTTCTCCCTAGTATTAATATATTTTAAATTCAGAAGACCTTCA
>NW_024421936.1:0-1828 GCF_014898765.1 Herpailurus yagouaroundi | reverse complement strand
ATCAAAGAGAGACACTAAATCACAGATACAGGAAGCTCAAGGAACACGAAATAGTATTTTTAAAAAAAAACCCATATCTACATAAGCACATCATATTCAAAGTGTAGAAAATCGAAGACAAAGAGAAACTCTGGTAAGAAATAAAAGGATTAAGTGTCTTACTTATCGAAGAACAGGGTGATATTTACATTGGACTTCTCTTCAAAAACCATGCCAGTAAGAAGAGAATGAGGTGAACTATCTACAGTATTGAAAGAAGTCAACATAGAATTCTGTATCCAGAAAAATTATTCCTTTGTTTTTTAAATGCTTATTTATTTATTTTGAGAGAAAGTGCACATGCATGAGCAGGGGAGATGCAGAGAGAGAGAGGGGGAGAGAGAATCCCAAGCAGACTCTGCACTATCAGTGCGAAGACAGGTGTGGGGGTCAGTCTCATGAAACCATGAGATCATGATCTGAATCAAAATCAAGAGTCAGACACTTAACTAACTGATCACCAGGCACCCTGACAGCAAAATTATTCTTAAAAAGTGAAACAAGGGGTAACTGAGGGCTCAGTCAGTTAAGCTTCTGACTCTTGGTTTTGGCTCAGGTCATGATCTCATGCTTGGGAAGACTGAGCTCTGCAATGGGCTCTCTGCTGTCAGCATGGAGCCTGCTTTGGGATTCTCTCTCTCCCTCTCTGTCCCTGGCCAGTTCTTGCTCTCTCACTCTCAAAATAAAAAACTTTAAAAAACGCTTTTAAGTGAAAGAAAAATGAAGGCTTTTTCAGAAAAACAAAAATTAAGGAAATTTGTTGACATTACTTTCTTTGTCTCACAGCCCCTGACACCCTCATGTTTATACACACAGATACACTAGATATAGAGGGGGTAATACATATAGATAGATAGATAGATAGATAGATAGATAGAAGATAGATAGATAGATAGATAGATAGATAGATAGATAGATACACATGGGTATATATACAGAGTGATAGCTATAGATATATCTTCTGCTCTGTCATCTGGGAGAGCCAAGAAATAATAATACACGAGTAGAAAGGAGCACACTTATCACCCATATCTTGGCTTCTAATTCTGTTCTCCAATAAAGGGAAGAAAGGATCCTAGGAGAAATGCCTGATTCCAGGGCTTTGGCAGGGAATATACAAGAACATCTTATAGTGCTACAAATAAAGAAGAGCTTGTAAAAGGATGCGGACATGTCAAAGGTATGCAAGACACAACTGAAAGAGATTGCACTAGACAAAGCTTAAACAATCCGAGGGGGAAAAAATCAGTAAATTAGTATTGTATTCAACCCAAGTATAAGATAAATATCTAGAAATCCATACCGATATAAATAAATGACTGAATAAATAAATAAATGGGAGAAAAGAGACAACTCTCTATGTAGGAGAATTTTAAATAATTTAGGTAAATACTCTGTTTTCAGGATCCTTGAACATGGGCTGCACATAGTAGTTTCCTTCCAAAGAATACAGTATGGAAATGGGAGGAAAAGAATCAGTTCACAGTAGAGACACTTGACAAGCATGAACTCAGCCAGGTGATTATGGTCACTATAAACAGTGATATCTTGATAGCATGCTCCCTTGATATGTGAGAAGAATGACACTTTATCTCTGTATTTCCTCAAACCCATACCCCTTTCTAATTATGACGGAACACATCAGATAAATCTCCACTGAGGGATAGTTTCAAAGGGGGCCAAATTGTCTGAACATCATGGATGTTCTCAGCTTCTGAAATGCAGCTACATCAACTCCGAAACATTTTGCATACCTAGGAAATTGATCTGAGGATTGACATTAACAATC
>NW_024421935.1:0-1829 GCF_014898765.1 Herpailurus yagouaroundi | reverse complement strand
ATCAAAGAGAGACACTAAATCACAGATACAGGAAGCTCAAGGAACACCAAATACTATTTTTTTTTCAAAAACTCCTTATATACATAAGCACATCATATTCAAAGTGTAGAAAATCAAAGATAAAGAGAAACTCTGGTAAGAAATGAGAGGAAGAAGTGTCTTACTTATAGAAGAACAGGGTGACATTTACATTGGACTTCTCTTCAGAAACCATGCCAGTAAGAAGAGAATGGAGTGAACTATCTAGAGTATTGAAAGAAGTTAACATAGAATTCTGTATCCAGAAAAAATATTCTTTTTTTAAATGTTTATTTATTTATTTTGAATCAAAGAGTGCACATATATGGGCAGGGGAGATGCAGAGAGAGAGAGCGAGAGAGAGAATCCCAAGCAGTCTCTGCACTATCAGTGTGAAGGCAGACATGGGGCTAAGTCTCATGAAACCATGAGATCATGATCTGAATCAAAATCAAGAGTCAGATGCTGAACCAACTGAGTCACCAGGCACCCTGACAGCAAAATTATTCTTAAAAAGTGAAAGAAGGGGTAAGTGAGTGGCTCAGTCAGTTAAGCTTCTGACTCTTGGTTTTAGCTCAGGTCATGATCTCATGCTTGGGAAGACTGAGCCCTGCAATGGGCTCTCTGCTGTCAGCATGGAGCATGCTTTGGGATATTCTCTCTCTCTCTCTCTCTCTCTCTCTCTCTGTCTCTCTCTTTCTGTCCCTGGCCAGTTCTTTCTCTGTCTCACTCTCAAAATAAAAATTAAAAAAAAATTTTAAAAAATGCTTTTAAGTGAAATAAAAATAAAGACTTTCTCAGAAAAACAAAAATTGAGGAAATTTGTTGACATTACTTGCTTTGTCTCGGAGCCCCTCACACCCTCATGACGATACACACAGATATACTAGATATAGAGGGGGGGAATAAATATACAAAAATGTGTGTGTGTCTGTGTGTGTGTGTGTGTGTGTGTGTGTATAGATGGATAGATAGATAGATAGATACACATGGGTATGTATACAGAGTGATAGCTATAGATCTATTTTCTTCTCTGTCATCTGGGAGAGCCAAGACACAATACTACATGAGTAGAGAGGAGCACACTTATCACCCATATCTTGGTTTCTAATTCCATTCTCCAATAAAAGGAAACAAGGGTCCTAGGAGAAATGCCTGATTCCAGGGCTATGGCAAGGAATATACAAGAACATCTTGTAGTGCCACAAAGAAAGAAGAGCTTGGAAAAGGATGGGGGAAATGTCAAAGGTATACAAGACACAACTGAAAGAGCTTGCACTAGACAAAGCTTAAACAATCTGAGGGGGGAAAATCAGTAAATTAGTATTGGATTTAACCCAAGAATAAGACATATTTAGAGCTCCATACTGATATAAATAAATGACTGAATAAATAAATAAATGGGAGAAAAGAGACAACTCTCCAAGTAGGAAATTTTTAAATAATGTAGGTAAATACTCTGTTTTTAGGAGCCTTGAACATGGGCTGCAGATAGTAGCTTCCTTCCAAAGAATACAGTATGGAAATGTGAGGAAAAGAATCAGTTCACAGTAGAGACACCAACAAGCATGAACTCAGCCAGGTGATTATGGTCACCATCAACAGTGATACATCGTGTTGATAGCATGCTCCCTTGATATTTGAGGAGAATGACACTTCATCTCTGTATTTCCTCAAACCCATACCCCTTTCTAATTATGAGGGAACACATCAGATAAATCTCCACTGAGGGATAGTTTTAAAGGGGGCCAAGATGGCTCAACAGCATGGATGTTCTCAGCTTCTGAAACGCAGCTACATCATCTCCATTT
>NW_024421934.1:0-3200 GCF_014898765.1 Herpailurus yagouaroundi | reverse complement strand
GGCCAGGAACCCACCTTTTGCAATAACTCAGCTGTGAGCAACTTCACAGTGCTTGTCCATTTCACATCTATGATGGACTCTGATTAAAGAGAATTTCCCCAGAGACATCCTGGGGCATCTAGAAAAGGCCTGACATTGGGATTTGGGGAAGGGCCTGATGAGAATTATGAGGTGTGAGTAAAGCGGGTAGAAGCCATCAACGCTCAGGGACCTGGCCACCGGCTTCTATCCTCAGGTGTGAATGCTGCGTGTCATGTGTCACCCTAGACAGCCCCCAGGCACCCTGAGAGCCCACCCCAGGTCTCCAGCGGCACAGAGAACACCACAGGGAAGGGTCTGGACCCTGACTCAGCGCCTCTGTTTATCCCACAAGGTCTACAGAAGGGGATGCAGGCCTCCTTCCAGCCCCCATCCTGGAACAGCAGCATCTGAATCTAGGTGGCCCTCAGGCCCAGCCAGAGAGCAGAGACGGCCGTCAGCAGGCTTTCTGGAGCAGCCGGCCCTGCTCAGTCCAGCCTGGGGAGTGCTGCCCGGGAGCTGCGTCTGTCCAGCCTTCATTGTCGGGTCGGGCTGGTGACCAGGCTCTCTGCCTGTGGGGACTTATTCCTTTGAAAGTGGGAGGAATAAGCTTACGTGGTTGTATTCCAGACATCAACATGTGTGAGCGACCCTGGAGGACGCCCTGTGTACCCTACGTTGACTGCCAGGGCGTGGATGGGAGATACTGCGTGTGCGGCCCAGGGCAGGAGCTGATTCCCGAGATGACGTTCAGGAATGAGAGTGAAAACATGTGTCAAGGTAAGAAGGGCTTTGCGCCTCCTGTCTCCTCATCCTCGAGGTTTGAGGTCATGGACCCCACTCTGTCCAGGCCTCAGAGAGCCGTTCTGGGCACCTACACCTGTAGCCCAACCCTCCCCAAAGCCCCAGACTCAGATCCCTCTGCAGACTGGCACTGAACTCGATTTTGGAGCATCTCCCTTGCCGCCCGGCATTTTACTTTCAGAAAACCAGAGGGATGGCATCCGACATACTTCACAAGCTCACGGCATGTTATGTTCCGGAGCAATATCCACCCTCTTCTTCTTCATCAGTGGCAGCCAAGATGAGACTTTCCCCCTGCTCCCCCGAGATCCACACAGGCTCAGCCACACCAGGACCCTTGCCAGCCCCCCGGCATCACGATGGACCCAGGAGCCCTGCCCATAAATGTGGGAGGGGGGCGATCCCAGGGTGGGCCTACCTTCCCTGACCCACAACCCGGCCTGGAAAAGACGCCTCCTAGCACTCTAACCGGCTTCTTGGCCTCCAGGCTCTAATTGCCCATGCCGGGCTCTGCCCTGAACCTCGCCTGTAATTTTAGTTCACAGGCCAGTGGGCAACTCAGGTGACTGGGATGTGGAGGATGTTGGGAGGAGGTGGGAAGAGCGAAATGGGCCACTCCACACACGCTTTAAGATTCAGGCGAATGAAAGAGGCTGCCGTCCGGGCTGGATGAAAACAGAGGGGATCATTGCCAGAGGCGTGACCTTCTTCCAAAGAGGTCAACCCGAGGCCCTACGTTGACCCAGACACTCAGACAGAAGGTGGAGGCGGAGCCCCACTTGGTAGGGCACACAGGTCTGCCCCCCTGGTGGGAGGCCAAGGGCAGAGAAGACAGAATCATCTGCCATCCCTCACCCATGGGCGCCTGCCCCCTCTCCAGCCACCCAGCCATCACCCACCACTGGCCCTGCTCAGATATCTCACCACTTTCTTTTAGTCTGGAGAATTCCTTCATGGGGATCAGAAAAGGCAACTTCACGGCCCCAAAGCTGCCTGGCCGGATGTCAGCCCCACCGTCCACCTCAGCCTGGTCCTCACCGTCCTGGTGACCCTGCCTATCCAGCAGGACCTTCATTCTCCTGACCCTTTCCCTCAAGCCTGGCTGGAAGGTCCTGGCTCAAGTGTGGGACTTGTCCATGTCCATAGAGCTGGAGTCTCAGGGTGAGCGTGGACGGGAGCGTGATGTCCTGTGAGGGTCACCAGGATTCCAAAGGTTATGCAGGCAGTGAGATCCACCCTGGGGAAGTCAGGACAAAGGCCATCGCCGGATGCCATGACAGGTCCTGGTCAGGAACGCAGCGTTTCCCCTGCACTCGGCTCCCAGGAAGGCCCACCCTGGACTTGTCCAAGTCCTCAGGCTGGGACTCAGGTGGCCATGATGTCCCTGCTCCATCTGGGAGCCACCCAGGAAAGCTGAGGGCACCCAGAGCTGACAGACAGAGAGGGTTTAGGCCACTGCCATCCACACGTGGGGAACAGAGCATCCGGCCACACCGTCCTCCCATAGGATACCCCATGTGAAATAGAAAAGGCACCCACTCACCAGAGAGGAGAGAGCAGGGCCTTCTCCAAGCAGATTTCTGCCATCGCCAGAGAACAAAGAACCTGCCTATGGGGAAGGCACTGGATTTGTTGAAGATTTTCTACTTCAAGGTTTACTCCCCTCCGCTGGGAGAGGTTGGGGTTTCTGTGTTGTATCCCTGACGTCAGCTGCCTGTGTGTACTCTGTCCCCTCACCTAGAGTACCCGAGGCTCCGCGAAGGCTGTGGTTGTCCTTGACTGACTCCTGGGGGAGTCCAGGGGGAGGGACAGACAGGCCGTGTCTTGGTTCTGTGTAAGGTACGAGAGCCTCCCTCCAGGGGGCAATGACCAGGCAGACAGGGGTTGAAACGGGACCTTGACTCTCCTCTGTCATCTCTCTGTTTTTCTGCCCCAGGGCTCTTGGTGCTGCTGCTGTTGACACTGGGGCCTGTACAGAAACTGAGTGGTAAGTCTGCCCAGCCAGCCCCATTGGTGACATAAGCTGGGGAGTGCATGCTGGGGTCTGGGTTCTCTCACCGATAAGGGGGTACGGGAAGGGAGCTTATTGCACAAATGAGGCTCACAGATGGTCTTCTGGGTATAAAAGAAGCTGTTTCTTCCTCCCTACATGTGCAGAGTTTTCTGAGCTCTTCCAATGGCAGCCATCCTTCTCTTTCCTCCCCCGCTCTACTCCTGGACCTCCAGCGGGCAGCTGGCTCCCTCCATTTCTTGCAGCTTTCTGACTGTGGTCTTGGTCCCCACAGCTTCTGCCCCCACAGACTGTGCTCAGTGGTGCCCTCCAAAGTCCTCATGTGTCAACGCCACGGCCTGTCGCTGCTCTCCGGGGTTCACTTCTT
>NW_024421933.1:0-1842 GCF_014898765.1 Herpailurus yagouaroundi | reverse complement strand
ATGTGTCAACGCCACGGCCTGTCGCTGCTCTCCGGGGTTCACTTCTTCATCCGGGGACGTCTTCACCGACCGCTTGGAGAATTGTGATGGTACAGGGGCCTGGGGGGGGGGTGGTGGTGGGCGCATGGAGACGTTGGGGGAGGTGATAGGGGGAAGATGTTCTCCTCTCTATGCCTCAGTTTGCTTGTCTGTAAATTGGGGATCATCGTTGTACCCACCCCACACGGATGGAGTGAGATTTAAAATCTGCCCGTGTGGAGAACCGATAAAGACGAGTATGAAGCGGACGGTCCAACACAAGCTCTTATCGTAGCTACTGCTGTTATTACTATGATCGTGCTCATTGCACAAGGAAAGGGGAGAAAGAATGGAAGCATCGGGAGGAAAGAAACACAGGACTTGAAAGCCCAGGCTCTCCTCCTGGCGTGAGCTCATCGGGAACTCCCGACCCCTCAAGGTCATGGAGGGGTCTCACTGTTCACAGCAGACCCATGAGGAAGCAGAGCTACTTGGTTTTTTAAATGATCAAATTTGGGGGGTGCTTGGTTAGCTTAGTCGGTTAAGCACCTGACTCTTGATCTCAGCTCTGGTCATGATCTCACAGTTTTTGAGGTTGAGCCCCACGTCAGGCACTGCACAGACAGCACAGAGTCCGTTTGGAATTCTCTCTTTCTCCCTCTTTCTCTGCCCCTCCCTCCCTCACGTGCCTGCCCGCTCTCTCTCTCTCAAAAATATGTAAACTTTAAATGATCAAATTTGGGCTTAGGGAGATTGAGGACCTTGTCCCAAAGTCCCACAATTAGTAATATGATGTAAATGTTACGATAAAAATGAAGAAAAAGGAAATTATCCCCATTTTACACCGAGAAATACTCTGCATGTACCGAAATAGACTTAGATGCATATTTTTTAAAAACGAAGGAAAATATTCCTAGCATGTTTGAAAAGATAAAAGAAAAAAAAAACCTCTAAAATTTCCCAGTAGTCCGTGTAGTGCCCTTATGGGCGATTCTCTCGGTTTTCGTTGTTTTACATTTGCTTTGTCTTCCAAACGTCCGTGTGTCATTTAATATTTGGGGGAAAGTGAATTTCATCACGGAAAAAAAAAGGTGGTAGGACTCCTGCCCAGCCGCCCTCTCCCGATGCCCTGAGAGGCGCCCCTCGCGGACCCCCTGTACGTCTGTGCGCGCGTCGCACGGAGACTGCGGCCCGGGTGAGCGCGGCCAGGGGGCCTGCGGCTGCTGTGGCTGGACCCCCGCTCCCTTCTGGGAGCACGTTTGCCGGGTGAGACTTTCTCCTCGTCGTGTCTTCCCCTCCCGCGCGCCTCATTACCACCCGCTGGACCCCACCCCATCCCACGACCCCGGAGACGGGTGTCCAGCCATCGCCCCCAGCTGAGAAGACAGGAGGGCGGTCCCATGGCCCAGACGGGCCCGTGCCTCTTGCCGCCTGCTGTCCCGTCCTGGGGCTGACGCCCACAGCCTGGGCCCGGGGCCTCGGAAGGAAGTCCTCGAGTTCGGGTAGGAGACTCTGCTCTGGGGGAGACCAGCTGCCTGCCAGACCCCCACTCAGCACGAGGTCATGAGCCCTTGCAGGCTCTGAAAGTCTCTGGTCCCCCGATGGGAGTGTCCGGGACCCAACGTTCTGCCCCTGCCCTTTGATTCACCTGATCAAGTTGTTGAGGCTGTCGATAGCTGACGGTGTCCAGGCTTGCTCTGTGGGTCCCCGAGCTGCTCGGAGGGGCCAGGGTCGTGGCCATCTTTCCCCTCACGTTTACAGAACAGGAAGAGCTAGGAGGCCAGGAACCCACCTTTTGCAATAACTCAGCTGTGAGCAACTTCA
>NW_024421932.1:0-7850 GCF_014898765.1 Herpailurus yagouaroundi | reverse complement strand
CAACGAGTGCGCGGAGGACCGGGTTCGAACCTGCAATAAACGACCCTGCCGCTTGGCTTTGACTCTGGTGGTTTGTTTTCGGGGAGTCTCTCGAATTGGGGCATATCATTTGGGGGCTCGTCCGGGATCCCCCCAAGCCCACCAGACCCCAAGTCAACGGGTTGTCCCTGAGACCGATCGGTAAGTGAGCCGGCTCTGTCCGTTTCTGTTTGTCTGTTCGTTTCTGGCTCTTCCGCGCGAGATCTGTATCGGGGGCTGACACAGCCCTGGCGGACGCGCTATAGGGCAGTCAGTCGGGTCCAGTAGGAGACGTCCACTGGCACCTGTCTGGGGCACCTTTTTGGGCCCATCAGAATTCTTCTGTTCAGGTGACTGGCACCCATCTGGGGCACTTTTTTGGGCCCATCGGAATTCTTCTGTCCGGGTGACAGACACCCGAAATGCGCTAGCGATCTAAGTGTTGTGTTCTCTATTCTATAACCTTTAAGTGTTAAACCCCTTCTCTTTCGCAGGTGACCTGGCCTGGACCAGCCAGAAATCCTCATAACTTTACTGTTTCTCCTTTTAATCCTTTCCTCCACCTCCAGGATACAGATGGGCCTATCTCAAAGCACTCCCCTTTCTCTCCTCGTTGCTAACTTCAGGGATGTTAGAACCAGAGGACAGAATTTGAGTCTAGACATCCGGAGGGGAAAATTAATAACCCTCTGCCACTCCAAATGGCCAACCTTCGGCGTTGGATGGCCAACCGAAGGAACTTTTTGCCTCCCTATAATCGCTAAGGTGAAGTCAAAGATTTTTCTACCGGGTCGCGAGGGGCACCCGGATCAGATTCCCTACATTCTTGTATGGCGGAATTTAATGGAAAATCCACCCCCTTAGTTGGCCCCCTTCCTATCCTCGGGAACGTGTAAGGTCCTTGCCATACGGCCTGCAGATCCCCCAAAATCAAGGACGCCAGCCGCGCCCTTGTATCCCATATTGCCCAATAGTGAGGACCTACTATCCCTAAACCCTCCACCCTATCATCCCCCTCCCCTCGTACCCCAGGCCTTGCCCGCAGCAGCCGCCCCACCAGTCGCCCCGCTAGTTGCCCCCCTAGGGGAGCCGGGAGGACGGGAAGCAGCAGCTGCGCCAGAACCAGGAGGACAGAAGGCAGCAGCCGCGCAGGGCCCCATTGAAAATGAAACCAACCGCGAGAGGCCAGCCGTCCGAACCTGCGGATGCACCCAGCATGAGCCAAACCCTCGCCTCCCCGACTCCACTGTGGCCCTACCCCTGCAGGAAATAGGACCCCCAGATGAAACAGGCAACCCCCGACTCCAGTATTGGCCCTTTTCCACCAGTGACCTTTACAACTGGAAAACACAGAACGCTCGATTCTCTGATAACCCTAAAGACCTAATAGCTCTTTTAGACAGTGTCATGTTCACCCACCAGCCCACCTGGGACGACTGTCAGCAGCTCCTCTGCATCCTGTTCACTACAGAGGAGCGAGAGAGGATCCAATTAGAAGCAAGAAAGCTGGTTCCCGGAGACTACGGTCAGCCGACATCTAACCCTGACCTCATTAATGCGGCTCTCCCCCTAACCAGACCTCCACAGGACGAATGGGACTACAACACGGCAGAAGGTAGGGGAAGGCTACTCATTTATCGCCAGACTCTGATGGCGGGTCTCCGGGCTGCAGCTCGCAAGCCCACCAATTTGGCTAAGGAATATTCGGTCGTACAGGGAAAGGCAGAGAGTCCAGCTGCTTACTTAGAAAGATTAATGGAAGCCTTTAGGCAGTTTACCCCCATGGATCCAGAAGTCCCTGAGAACCAGGCTGCTGTCATTATGTCCTTTGTAAATTAAGCAGCTCCTGACATTAAAAAAAAACTCCAAAGGCTAGAGGATTTAGAAGGTAAACAGATCCAGGATCTGCTCCGTATAGCACAACGGGTCTACAACAACAGGGACGCCCCAGAAGAGAGACAGATCAAGGCGACAGAGAAAATGACTAAAGTCCTGGCCGTTATAGTCCAGAAAGAACAGCCACCCCCAGAAGGCACTCAAACAACACGCCCTCCCAGGCGGCACTTAGATAAAGATCAATGAGCCTGTTGTAAAGAAAAAGGCCATTGGATACGAGAATGCCCCAAGAAGAAACAACCCCGCCCCAGCCAAGGACAATGGCAGCCTAAAATAGCCCCCATACTGTTTACCCAAGATACAGAATAGGGAGGACGGGGTTCGGATCCCCTCCCCAAACCTAGGGTAACATTGCAAGTGGAGGGGACCCCAATCCAGTTCCTAGTTGATACTGGGGCACAGCACTCAGTTCTGGTCAAGCCCCATGGAAAAGTATCTGAAAAATCATCCTGGGTACAAGGGGCCACCGGAATAAAGAAGTACCCCTGGACAACTCAGAGGACTGTGGACTTAGGAAATGGGAAGGTAACCCACTCCTTCCTGGTCATTCCTGACAGCCCCTGCCCCTTGTTGGGGAGGGATTTGCTTACCAAAATGGGGGCCCAAATTCATTTCCAACCAGGGGGACCCACAGTGACTGACTTTCACAACCAACCCTTATCTGTACTCACTGTGAGACTGGAAGATGAATACAGGCTCCATCAGAAACCCACTCCTCTGGATCAGGGTATCGAGCCCTGGCTTCAACGCTTCCCAGACGCGTGGGCAGAAACGGGTGGTATGGGACTGGCAAAACATCGCCCAGCCCTATTTATAGAGGTCAAGCCCAGGACGGACCCCATCCACGTGCGCCAATACCCGATGCCCACGGAAGCCAAAAATGGCATCACACCGCATATCCGCCGCCTCCTTGACTTTGGGGTCCTACACACCTGCCACTCAGCATGGAATACCCCCCTGCTGCCCGTGCACAAACCCAACAGCGGGGAATACAGGCCAGTGCAGGACCTGAGAGAAGTCAATAAGCAGGTGATGGACATAAATCCAACCGTTCCTAACCCCTATACTCTCTTGAGCGCCCTCAGCCCAGATGGTATACTGTTCTGGATCTAAAAGATGCTTTTTTCAGCCTACCACTAGCGCCTAAAAGTCAAGAGCTATTTGCATTCAAGAGGACAGATCCAGACAGGGGCATAAATGGCCAACTCACTTGGACCAGACTGCCACAAGGATTCAAAAACTCTCCGACCCTGTTCGACGAGGCTCTACACGAAGATTGAAGTGAGTACAGACAACAACACCCTAATATAACTCTCCTACAATATGTTGATGATCTCTTAATAGCTGCCAAGACACCCGAAGCCTGCATCCAGGGAACCGAAGGTCTCCTGCGAACTCTGGGAACCTTAGGATACCGCGCCTCAGCAAAGAAGGCTCAGATCTGCAAGTCAGAGGTAACTTACCTGGGTTACTTACTGAGAGGGGGGCAACGCTGGCTAACGGATGCCCGGAAGGAGACTGTCCTTCGTATTCCCAGACCGCAGACACCACGAGAGGTGAGAGAATTCCTAGGGTCAGCTGGGTTCTGCAGACTATGGATGCCAGGGTTTGCTGAATTAGCAAAGCCTTTATACCAGGCAACAAAAGATCAACAGCCCTTTAGTTGGACGGAAGAAGCCGAACAGGCCTTCCAACAAATTAAAACTGCTCTGCTATCAGCACCTGCCCTGGGACTCCCCGATGTCTCCAAACCCTTCCACCTATATGTAGATGAAAACCGAGGCATAGCTAAGGTGGTGCTAACCCAGCATTTGGGCCCTTGGCACAGGCCAGTAGCCTATCTGTCTAAAAGCTAGATCCAGTGGCCGCCGGATGGCCACCCTGTCTCCGGATGATTGCAGCCACTGCCCTAATGGTAAAGGACGCTGATAAGCTGACCATGGGCCAAGAGCTACAAGTCACCACCCCGCATGCCATCGACGGCATCCTCAAGCAGCCGCCTGACCAATGGCTGAGCAATGCCCGACTCACTCATTACCAGGGACTGCTGTTGAACCCCCTCAGGGTCATCTTCACCCCCTCAACGGCCCTGAACCCAGTATCACTGCTGCCAGACCCGGACATGGGAACCCCACTTCATGACTGTGCCGACATACTGGCTCAAGTTTATGGGGTCCGGGAGGACTTGCAGGACCAACCATTATCGGATGCGGATGCCATCTGGTTCACCAATGGAAGCAGCTTCGTTCACCAGGGACAAAGGTATTCAGGGGCGGCCGTAACTTCAGAAACCGAGGTGGTTTGGGCAGAAGCCCTACCCCCCGGGACCTCGGCCCAGAAGGCTGAACTAATAGCCTTAACCCAGGCCCTAAATTTAGGAAGAGACCACAAGCTAACCGTGTACACTGATAGCCGATATGCCTTTGCCACTGCTCACGTACATGGGGCGATATACAGAGAACGGGGGCTCCTCACAGCTGAAGGGAAAGACATCAAAAATAAAGAAGAGATTCTAGCCCTGCTAGCAGCCTTATGGGAACCCAAAAAGCTAGCGATTGTGCATTGCCCAGGACACCAGAAGACAACCGACCCAGTTTCCCGGGGCAACAATTTGGCCGATCAGACTGTAAAAAACATAGCTCGGCCCCCAGCGCAATTATTGACCCTACAGCTGCCAGACCCTGGACCCCGGGAATTGCCCCCCAGCCCTGAGTATTCAGAAAGCGACATTCAATGGATGAGTAAACTTCCTATGACCCGAATCAAAGATGGCTGGTGGAGAGATTCCAAAAGCAGCATTATACTCCCAGATAAACTAGGATGGCAAGTTCTAGAGCAGATCCATTGCAGCACCCACTTAGGTTCCCGGCAAATGTTGGACTTACTGAGACAGACTGGACTAAAAATCAGAAATGTCTCTGATAAGGTCGATCAAGTAGTCACTAAATGTACAGTGTGCCAACTCAACAATGCGAGTAGCAATCCTCAGACAACAGGGGTAAGACGAAGAGGGAGCAGACCGGGGACCTATTGGGAAGTAGATTTCACTGAGGTAAAACCAGGAAAATATGGACATAAGTATTTGCTAGTTTTTGTAGATACCTTTTCAGGATGGACTGAAGCCTTTCCAACCAAGAATGAAATGGTGCAGATTGTAGCCAAAAAGATCCTAGAAGAAATCCTGCCCAGGTATGGTTTTCCAGTAATGATAGGGTCAGACAATGGACCTGCATTCATCTTTAAGGTAAGTCAGGGACTGGCTTCCATACTTGGGGCTGATTGGAAATTATATTGTGCATACCGACCCCAAAGTTCAGGACAGGTAGAGAGAATGAACAGAACATTAAAAGAGACCCTAACCAAATTGACCATGGAGACTGGTGCTAATTGGGTAGTCCTTCTCCCTTACGCTCTGTTCAGGGTGCATAACTCCCCATACAAACTGGGACTCACACCCTATGAAATAATGCATGGCAGACCACCCCCCCATCATCCCTAACCTAAAAGATGACCTTGTCAAAACTGAGAACGATAATGGTCTTGAACTCTTGCTCTCCCTACAAGCCTTGCAGAGGGTCCATGAAGATGTATGGCCCAAATTAAAAGAACTTTATGAAACTGGACCTCCGCCTATTCCTCATCAATTCCGACCCAGGGATTGGGTCCTCGTCAAACGTCATCGGCAGGAGACTCTGGAACCCAGGTGGAAAGGACCCTTCCAGGTCATCCTGACAACGCCTACGGCCATCAAAGTAGACGGAATCGCCTGGATCCATTACACCCACACCAAACCGGTGGACCCGTTCTCAGACCTCATTGGACCCTCAAAGACAACCTGGACTGTTGACTGGACTAAGGACAATCCTTTAAAATTGACCCTACGCCGCCAACGGACTGAGCCGTAACTATGGTACTTGCCCTCCTCTTGATTGTTCTGCAAATTCTGTCTGTAAATCCAAACCCCCACACCCCCTATAATTTGACATGGGAAATTACTAACTTAGAGACTCATGAAATCTACAACAAAACCCTAGGAACTGCCCCATTAAACACCTGGTGGCCAGATTTATATTTTAATTTAGAAAAAGTTAGTCCATTAGAAGAAATGGAAGGAGGTAAATGGAGGCAACTGCAAAGGAGGGTATCAATAAGTAGAAATGGATTTTATGCATGTCCGGGATTTAGGACGGGGGCGATGAGGCGCACATGTGGAGGGTTTGAAACCCTCTATTGTGCAGCCTGGAGTTGTGTCCCCAATGATGGGGAATGGAAGTGGGAAGTAAAACCCCAATTTATTGAAATGTCCTATGTCCAACCATGTACCTGCACCAGGTACAATGAAAACTGTAACCTTATTCGTGTAAGATTTACAGAGAAGGGGAAAAAGGACAGGCGGTGGGTCTCAGGACTCACTTGGGGACTCTACTTATATCAACGTCCCCTCTTTGGGACTGCCATTCAAATAAAATTAAAAGTCTCCCCTCTTGTACAACCAGTGGGGCCAAATCAGGTATTGAAAAAAAAAAAAAAAACAGATAAGCTTATCCCCGGGCAGATCTCCACTACTCCCTCCAGCAGGACCCCCATCCTTACCCCAGGAGTAAAAGCACAAGCTGTCCGAGAAAATCAGAACCAGAAGGCATAGACTCCCTATGGAAATTGCTAACAGCAGCGTATGAGGCCTTAAACCGATCGGACCCTGAGGCAACAAGGGCCTGCTGTCTATGTTATGATATAAAACCCCCCTTCTACGAAGCCATAGGTCTAGCTGCCCCTTTTTCACAATCAGGAGAAGAGTCGCCAGCAGCTTGCAAGTGGAATCGAAAGGGCCCCAGCCTCACACTGCAAGCGGTCACTGGCAATGGGACTTGTATAGGAAAGGTCCCCTCTAGCCATATCCAGCTCTGTGCCCTGACTAATTACTCTATAGATGAATCTAAATGGATAATTCCAGCTCCTGACAGTTCGTGGATTTGTTCTAAGACAGGGCTCACCCCATGTGTTAGCAGAAATGTTTTTAATTCGTCAACCGAATATTGTATCATGGTATTAGTATTTCCGAAGGTTATTTACCACCGAGAAAATGTTGTATATGATCTGTGGACAGAAGGGACAGAAGCAAGAGAGTCAATAAGAACAAAACGGGAACCCTTTACGGCCATAACCTTGGCCACCTTATTTGGCCTCGGTACCATAGGGGCAGGAACAGGGATCTCATCACTAGCCATCCAGCACCGGGGGTTCAATAGCCTAAGGGCAGCCATTGATGAGGATATAGCCAGACTTGAGGACTCAATCTCGCACCTCGAAAAATCTCTGACCTCCCTTTCTGAAGTGGTCCTACAGAACCGAAGGGGGCTAGATCTAGTCTTTCTCCAACAGGGAAGTTTGTGTGCAGCCTTAAGAGAAGAATGTTGTTTTTATGCTGACCATACCGGAGTAGTCCGAGAGTCCATGGCTAAAGTTAGAGAAGGCCTGGCCAAATGGAAGCGTGAACGAGAACAACAACAAGGCTGGTTTGAGTCTTGGTTCAGTCAGTCCCCATGGCTAGCCACCCTGCTTTCTGCTCTAGCTGGGCCCCTTATACTCCTCCTTCTCTTCCTCACCTTCGGGCCTTATATTATTAATAAACTAGTTGCCTTTATCAAAGACCGAGTTAACACGATCCAACTGATGGTCCTTAGGACCCAATACCAACCTATCATTACCGAAACATTTGAGTCAGACACATAAGATCCAAGATTGGCTCTTAAGGCATCAAAGAAAGGGGGGAATGAGAGACTAAGAGAAAAATTACCAGGCGTACTCACAACTGCAAAGAAAAGACCTCCCCGGCGCCGTTCCCAAAACCAGCCAGGGCGTGCCCGGTTGTGGTCTGACCTAAAGGCGGGAACCAATCAAGTTCTGCTGAGTGGTTTGAAAAAAAGGCAGGAACC